>NC_086326.1:73279720-73334720 GCF_036172605.1 Pelobates fuscus | reverse complement strand
ATATCTCATTCCCCTATGGTAATTTCAACTAACCATGAACAATCTAAAAGCCAACTACTGCTGCGGATTAGATTGTTTTACACGTTTATATTGATTAGCCTGATGAGCTGCAAGGTGACATGGAATGGGAAACATTGTGTATCTACAAAAAACTAATGTTTTGCATTGTTCAGACTCTATAATTCATTTCAGAGTTTTGTTTCTCGTTGTTTGTTTGGTTTTCTGATGCCCAGTGATTTTCTTTGGTTTTAATCTAGACTGAGAAACGGTGCTTTAATAAATCCTGGGCAACGTATTCTGCAATCGGTCATATCTGCACATAGCTGTGTATATGAGCAGGCATTAAATCTAGACCAGTCTGTTCAATCCATCTGCTCATTATTTATTTGAGCTGCCTGTCTCACTATCTGTGTTATGTATGAGCTTGGTCATTTTCTTTCAATTAATGGTGATATGTTATTGTATGCCTTTACACCAGTAACTTTAGAAATGAATCTACTTGTTGACCATAAGCTATTTTCATAATGTTGCTAATATTTTAGGAGAAAGACAAGAAACAGATGGTAACCGTTAACCGGGATCTTTTGATGGCTTTTATCTATTTTGACCAAAGTCACTGTGGATACCTACTGGAGAAGGACTTGGAAGAGATCATGTACACTCTTGGACTACATCTTTCTCGTGCTCAGGTATTCTGACATGTAATGTAAAGGATAGATCTGGAAATTGTAAAGGATAAATCTGGCTTTATTTGCATTCATTATTTATACATATTATTATTTTTTTTTGTTCTAAATACAAAAAGGAATACGTTAAAATAATTATTTTGTTCAGTTCTACCCTATGACAATTTATTTCCGCTAATAAACTCTGTTATCTGGTGCAGTGACCCAAATGCATATGTTTCTAAAGTTTTTCAGATTGTTCCAGACACATTTCTCATTTGACGTGTTTTTGCACCCCACCAATTCAAATTCGCTTCACAATAGAATATAGATTTAAAGTAAAAACACCCCAGTGTGTTTCTTTAGATTATTTTATGCATTTCTTCAAGATCTAAGCTACACTTAGGACCTAGATCTTACTCTATGTTAGCCAATGAGCTAGCCCTGCATGATGCTCAGACTTCAGCTTAGGAGAACTAACGGAAGCTCCTGCTCGGAAACCTCCATCTGTCTGACGTCCATAGTGGAGGCAGGGAACAGTGCCCAGCTAAACACACCATTCTAAATCGGTTTGACTCCTTACAGTCGTGGCCACCAGGGTATTACTGGCTTGCAGTGTATCTTTAAAGCATAATGTTTCAAACGATCACCAGAAATTGAAAATGCCATTCATGTAGCCATAGTCTATTTGACCCTTTTAAAAGTTGCGGATTGTGAGTTGCTGTGAGTCCCTTACCAGTAACATGATTACCCAGAGGTCTAGTTTTTCTAACCCACTGACAAAGTAGAGGAAGTTAAAAAAATAAATAAATAAATATCTATTCTCTCTTTTGTTACACGGAAAGATTGAGATATAAACTACAGTTCTGCTGGTGGCGAGTACTCATACAATGCACACTTTGTAATCCAAGGGTTCACTTTGAGAGTGCAACAAGTATGTTGCTGATGTGTGCAGTGCATATATCTGGCTTGGAACAATGCAGATGGTGAATTGCAAAAACATCAGCAATGTACATTACTTCCATAGTATAGGTTTGTAGAGACTATGGATCAAGTTCTATATTTGTCTAAGAAATAGATGCATATATATATATATATAGATATAATATAATCCACATCTAGATTGATATAATCCACATCTAGATTGATCTGTATAGATCTAGATCTATATCATTGTGTGTAAATAATATTCATTTCTCTACCTGAATCAGACCTGATTATTGCCAAATTTGTGCACGTCCAAAGTTAAATTATTTTTGTTTGCATTTTGATTAAATGGCAAGTATGATGTTTGTCTCTTTGCTGCAGTTAGGTTCATTCCACCTCTATTTCCATATTACCTTTTATTTTCTGTATTGAAAATAATTTTGAACTTTTTAATTCAGAGTTGCTTTTTGGTTGGTTGTTTTCAAAGGTGAAAAAACTGTTCAATCGAATGTTGCTGAAAGAATCTTGCTTTTACCGCAAACTTACGGACACTTGTGCGGAGGATGGAAGCCATGAAGAGTTGGAACCAATACATGACGATGTTCTAGGTAATTAGGCCTTCCCTAAGGCTGAGTCTTTTTATACAACTTCTAGTAACTGCATGTTAACATAAATAGGCCAAAATATATTTTTGGTTGTTTGGCTTGTTTTCTTCATGTTCCTCTGACATATTAGAATAAGTTGTGTTATAGCTGTATGGAGGGCAGAACAAAATATTTTGACTAGTTCTGTGGCAATGCAGTCTTGTTTTCTTCTATCAAAACAAGCCTACCTGATCTTCACTGACCTTTTTAACCAGTTTCTTGTCAATGTATAATTTTTATTTTTGAAACATTTAACATATAATCTTTAGTATGTGAAAGCATGTCCTTCACGGTGTCCGTTTAGGCAGGAAGACAACCTAAAGATGGGGAAGTCAGGTTCCACATGAAGGACATTGAAATCTCATGTCTTGGGGCAATTACATTGTTTATTTTTAATTCTCCTGTCATCATTTATCTCACATGGAGCATCAACTGCCCAATTTTGTCACTGCTCATTCTACTTCTCAAGACTTGTCAATTTAGTAGCTGCCTATTCCTGCAAAGCTAAAACATTGCTGAACAGAACAACTAACTTTGGCAGCATGGAGAACGCCGATATCATTGTCTTGGTCCACTAGAGCTAATACAAGTCGTCTTACCCATGCCAAGTCTCTGCTGGTGTGTGTAAAGCAATTCCAAGTAAGCATAGTTAGGGAAGATTCCTATTAGATGTGGTTTCACAATAACAGTAACTTTTTTGCTCTCCTTTACCAGCAAACCAATTTTGGATTCTACTTGTTCGTTCCACCTGTAGGAGTGTTAGTCTGCTCTGTCTGCGTAAGACCACATTTTCTTAAAAATTCCACCGTCTATGGGCATTCTATTGCTCCCTGTTAACGGACGGTTTCAGTTTCGTACAAGAAACTTCTGGCCAGTGCACAAAATAATTTCTATGTATCGCTCTTGAAAGATTAAAAAAATTGCAAAGACATTTGGTGAGAGGTCTAGCCCCAAATATTACACATATAGAAAAGTGGCCTGCTGAAAATTAAATGCCAAGTATCTGTTTCTCTATTACATTTTTAAATCTGTTTTGTTTCAGGTAACTGTTTGTTTCTGCCATCCAAAGCTATGAAATCTGGAATGGCACAGGTAGAAGATAAAGGAGGCCTTATTGTATATAATGGTGCCATGGTTGACATTGGAAGTCTTCTACAAAAACTAGAAAAAAGTGAAAAGTCCAGAACTGAGCTAGAACAGAGACTTCAGTCCCTGGAATCTAAAACAGGTATTGTACATCCCAATGCCATTAAATTCATTAAAGGGACACTCCAAGCACACTATTGCAGCTTTTTGCTAGTTTTGGTGTAGTTTCTCCATTCTTTCATTGAACCATTTTCAAGAAGCGTGACAAAGCATTAAGAGTTTTCCAGCACCCTAAGCACGCTCCTCCGTGTAATTTCATACACCGCCATATCTGTATGCAGATAGTGGGAAATTTACAGATGAAAATCACTGTTTAATGTATCAATGTATCTCCGCCACCAAAGTGGTACAGGGGACTTTATCAAAAGGATTAACAGCTTTTACTGCCTAGCCTAAACCCACTTACCTGTATAAATATTTTGCATATATAACTGGGTTAAACATCCTTATGACTCAAGCTGAAAGGTGGACTTTGGTTGTTGTGGAATAACCACCCTAAATTAAAAAAAAAAAAATTAAATTTAAACTGTACTTCAAGATGCTTATCAAACCTTTAGACCACTATTGGCCATCATTGTGGTAAAAGGACACCCCACTGTCCAAATAAGAATAATACAAGTAAATTAAATATAGATATCTTGTCTGCTGCCTTTGCTGGGCTTAATGTGTGCTCCGCGCCCGCTGCACATGCACATTCGCCCCCCCCCCTTCCCTGTCGGGGGACGGGTAAATGTTTGAAGGGCGAGAGGGACACTAGTGTGTTATGAATACAGCGTTCTATTCTTAACACTATAGCGTTCCTTAAACTAGAGGAAAAACAAAGCAAAATATGTTTGCCATCGTTTGTATTAAAACTGATTTATAAGTACCGTTGTATTAGATGAATGTATTCACATCTATCCGTTGCACATTTTTTTTATTTTTCTATTTGACTTGTCACAGAGGAAGATGAAAAGACCATTTCTCAACTAGAAGTTTCTAATAAAAATTTGTCTGGGGAGTTGAAAGAGGCCAAAAACAGTGCTCTTAATTTACAAGCGTGTTTGAAAACAGCAGAAGACACAAACTCCCAATATGAAGACCAGCTAAATAAAACCATAAAGAACCTCTCTACAGCCATGGAAGAGATCCAGGGAGTTTTAAATAGGGTGAGTGAATACATTTTCCTTAATTATCCTTAGCCTCTAAGGAAAAGTTATTGAACTCAAGGCTCACAAATAGGTGAGGATGTCTATGTGATGGCTCTTCAGCATGGTTTGATCAACCAGTGTTCATGTAGGAGCATCTGTAAATC
This sequence comes from Pelobates fuscus, assembly GCF_036172605.1. Classification (NCBI taxonomy): domain Eukaryota; kingdom Metazoa; phylum Chordata; class Amphibia; order Anura; family Pelobatidae; genus Pelobates; species Pelobates fuscus. The sequence goes on along the minus strand of NC_086326.1, from coordinate 73,330,044 downwards.
TCAAGGAAGAAAGGCTTGTTGACTGGAACGCTGGTGGGTACGGTTATTGTTTTGGTATCTGGATCCTTCACCCTGTACCTTTTGTATGTAATCTTATTTAGGTGTGTAAATACCATTTTATAAACATGTTTTTTTATTTATTTTTTTGTTTGCTAATATGAATTAAAACATTTTTATGAATCTATGGATTGCTGTTAAACTGGATTTTCTAATATAGATTTTGTTCTTTTTGTTTTTTTTTAATGTGTCTTACTGTATGATTATTTCTAGAGTATCTATTGATTTAAACTTTGGATGAAGATCTCTGCAGCCCAGTGTTTAATACATTTAGTTACACAGTTAGTTTAGTTTAGTTACACAGTTTAGACATATCTTCTTATACTAGAGATGGGTGGCTGTAATAGTTTGGGAGATCAGCTGATGCCATCACTGATTGGGCTAATGGGGAAAATTAGAGTGATTAGCAGAGAGGGGTAAGACTGCAGGCCCCATAGATGTTCTCTCAAAGGTAATCCATTAGTATACCATTTTTACCATTGAATCGAGAGCTGCCGCCAGGGCAATCTAGGCACCATACCTACTTCTATGTAGTTGAATTGATCATGGTGTTTAGACTCTAGAGTGTCCCTTTAAGCAAAAGTTAAACATGCTTTGGGATTCCCACGATTCCAGTTTTATTTACTATTGTAGGAGTATTTTGCAATTAAAAAAAAAAAAGTCTATTTTTTTAAGCTGTCTGGTAGTGTATAAATATCACATTTGACAATTCCACTTAACATACAAGGGAGGCGTACATCATGTAAAGAAACTTGCATAGCCCAAGGACCTGGAGACACCAACACAACAATTGAGGAAGAACACCTAAAAGGCATTGTTCAGGAGCTTGCTGCATGCTGTCATGCAAAATACCATGCTCATTGAGTCATTTCACTCCTGTATAGCTCACAACCAGAATAAGAAGCCTACTAACTTTTTTATTGCATGTTCACCATAATAGCAAGTGCCAGTTGGTTAAGTACAAACAAGAGAAATCCTAAGAATATCCCATTTCGTTTTCAGAAAAAAGTGCTTCACAAGTAGACAAATAATAGAGGCATCCATAGCCAAAAGAGACCAAATTGATTATAGGCGTTTTTCAAAATATGCCTCTTAAAAAGGCTAGCTTATGCGGGGGCGGGGCCTAACCATCATGGCGGAGAGACGTGTTTCGCATGGGCTCCCGCACAAATCTGGCAATCTGAACATACTACAGCCGGTTTCAGCGAGACAAGCAAGGGATCTGAGCACCCACAGGCCCCCCATACCGGGAGGAGTGCAGTGGGGTGTTTCGCGACCCGACCGAGACCCGCTGGTATCGTGGCAGAGACTGCGGCCTGGCATGCATCGGAGGGGGGAGACGGCCGCTCCCACGACCCGGAGCTGCCTAGACGCTGTCCACAACACAAGCAAGCCCCGTTTCTCCCCCCCCCCCCCCCCTCCCCCCCCCTGCACCGGTGGGGGTGATCCCGATCCACTTAAGAGACGCAAAGCAGGCAAGAGCGAAGTGACATTGCAAGAGAAGAGAGCGCGCAGGGCACTCCACACAAGATGGCGGATAACGCTTGTGGCAATGGAATCAATGACAAAGCACCTGACATAGTGACAAACCTGCAAAACCACTTTGAAGCATTCTGGATGAAGCTGGAGTACAAAGGGCAACAAAAGCATACCTCAGAGAGTAATTCACAGATGCCCTCCCAATCCGCTCCTCGACCTCCAGCAACTAATCCACGTGCTAACCCCTCTGCACAGAGGCAGCTAAACCCCAGCAAAAGCCGCACCATGCGACCTCGACGAGCTCCTGCATCCACGCGACGCAGACACCGGAGGAGGTTTAAGTCAACCCCAGTGGCAAGCACCCGGGGACCCTACAAATGACAACGTCCTGAGAGACAGGAGCATGGTTCCGGATCGAAGTGGAAAAACCCCAGACTTCAGCTGCGGTACACAGCACTACACCCCAGCGAACACCTTACCTGCAACTGGCACATTGCCATGTCTGAGCTGCAGACTCTCTGGACACTGACTACACCATGGGGCTATGACCTACCCCGAACAGGCAAGGGTTAACCAAGCTTCAGGTCCCCCCTTCTCGGCAAATAACCATCATCAGGGTTATTATTTTATTTTTTTACTACTGGGCCTCGACACGGCTATCACGGGACTCTAGAAAACCCAACCCAAGGTCATCTCTGTACTGTGATGCTAGGGATAGTTATTTTTCATCCTCATGCAGAAGTCCCAGTTAACGCGTGTTAAGTAAGATTCCTGGTTATACTTTTGCCTCTTCTAATCCTACATCTTAAACATTACCCACCAGGCTCTATATTTAGTTTTCACAAGGGGAGCAGCACCCCAGACAGGCACAATGCACTGGGGTTGCCAGCCTCTTTTGATTTAATTTTGAGTCAAATTGCAGTGTCACTCCTAATCTGTGTCTTCTGCATAAAAGAAATCTATAAAAGATATCTTCCTTGCATATGGTCGCCTATTGTCTGATTAACGCTTGGGCAGCTATGGATGACAGGCACCCTACTCCACATAATTCTAAACGTGTATAGCCTGTGTATAATGCCAATCAACTTGTATATCAACTTGATTCTTGCATCATTGTCTCCCAACGTATAACTACGTACACACTGAACTAGCCTTCATGTCATAATACATAAAAATGTGCATTGTGTTCTCAAAAACATTGACTGTGCCCACTTGTTTTCCTCTTGTTTTAGTCTGAAACTACAATCGTTAAATTGAGCTGGTTAATATTATAAAAATGTGCGAAAGCTCACGCCACTTCCTAATGTATGTTACTCTTGCAGTATGCTGTTGTGGCTCATGTTTATACCTTGTACCTACCTGCACAACAAAAATAAAGAATTTAAAAAAAGGCTAGCTTGTGCAGCTTTTTATGAAATTTCCCATAGCTTGTTTTGTTTTGTTTTTCTCTACGTGTGCTGTTTCACATTCTCTGTAAACACAAGACCTCTTCTTAAATTAAATGGCATTATTTAAATTTCAGGCTCAGCAGTGCTCAAGAGTACCGTAAACATCAATAATTATAATACCACAGCTACCCTAACTTCTGTAATTGTTTATACTAACTTGTCATGCTTTTAGTGCAGGTCATTATTTCAAAATGATTTTTTCCCCTGATACATATATCTATGCGCTCTCTGGATCTGCCCTGGGCATAGCAAATTTCACAGATAAATTATTGTCCTCCCATCCAAGGTCACATTCCTAATGGAACAAGGAATGATTGCAGCCAGAGATGGCCCAATTTCAGCAAGCCACTTACCTCACTTATTCAAAGTTATTTTGTTATGGTTTTTCTTTTGTTTTAAACTCTAGAAACTTCAGCTTGAAATGGATTTTATTCCACGTGTTAATTATCAGTAACTAGAGTCTGGGTGCCTGTTTGTGTAAAATGTAAACGGCAAATGTTTTGAGGCGTGCGTTTTGCTCAGCATATACCCTGTAGCACAGTGTACTCGACTGCAGTTAGGCATAAATTATTAAATTAATTTATGACGGTGTAAACTGCTGAGCCATTACAAAACACTTTAGCGTAGTATAGCAACCATTTGTATTTTTGATTTCTGTAAAGTTTCTTTGTAGTTGTCTGTAGCACATTACAGCTGCCGTTCACAGTTTACCTGGTTGTTTGTTTTTTTTAAACACCTCTTAATTATTATTATTGTATTTTTATTTATAAGGCGCCAGCTTATTCCGCAGCGCTTTACAATGAGGGGAATTTACCATTACAAAATGTAACAGGAACAATACGTAGTTGAGGACCCTGCTCAAACAAGCTTACAGTCTAGAGAAGGTGGGGTATAAAAACACAATAGCAAGGGTATTGAGGGAGATGGCAAATAGACATGGTGGAAAGGTAGCAGAACTGGAGGTGAGAGTGGAGTGTTGCCCTATAGGAGAGAGCGAGAGGAAGGTTTGAGAGATAGAAGTTACTCTTGGAGGCCATAAGTAATCCTGAAAATGTGATTTGAGGGGTTTCTTAAAGGATTTAAGACTAGGGGAAGGTCTGACAGGGGTAGGCAGGCTGTTCCAAAGGAAAGTAGCAGCTCGTGAGAAGTGTTGCAGGCATGAATAAGGGTGCGAGCAGCAGACAGGAGAAGGTCACCAGCAGAGCGACGAGACCGAGAGGGGGCATACCCAAGAATCAGTGAAGAAATGTAAGAGGGGTTAGAGTTGGTTAGGGCTTTATAGGTAAGTGTTAGTATTTTAAATTGACATCTGTTGGGTACAGGAAGCCAGTGTAAGGATTGACAAAGGCAGCAGAGAGGTCAAGAAGAATTAATATGGAGTAGTGGCCTTTGGATTTAGCTGCGATTTAGGTCATTTGTAACTTTAGTAAGAGCAGTCTCAGTAGAGTGGAGGGGGTGAAAGCCAGATTGAAGAGGGTCAAGAAGAGTTGGAATTGAGGAAGAGAGGAATACGAGTAAAGACAAATCTTGCTAGAAGTTTTGAGGAAAAAGGGAGCAGGGATATGGAACGATAGTTGGAAGGAGAAGACTGGTCTAGGGATGGATTTGTTTAGGATGGGTACAACATTCGCATGCTTAAGTGGAGCAGGGACAACACCAGATGAAAGAGAGCAGTTTAGGATGTGCGTTAAGGATGGTACAAGCCCAGGGGAGAGAAATCTGATCAGGTGGGAAGGTACTGGATCAAGTGGACAGGTGGTGGGACGAGAGGAGAAGCGAAGCCACCTCCTGTTCTGTAGCTGGGGAGAAGGCCTGTAGAGTAGGGAAGATACTGTCGATGTGTGGTTGCCAAAGGGGCGGGAGAATTCTTTCCTTAACTGTTCAATCTTGTCGGTAAAGTAGCATGTAAGGCTATCTGACGAAAGCTCAGTTTGAAGGGTGGCTTGAGGTGGGCGAAGGAGAGTTTTGAAGGTATTAAGGAGACGCCTGGGATTGCGTGAGCATGAACTAACACGAGATGAAAAGTAGGATTGTATTGCGAGGGTGAGGGCTGTGCTATATGAAGACAAAATTAATTTAATTTATAATGAAGGAAGTCTGACAAAGTGCGGGCCTTCCTCCAGCAGCGTTCAGCTGAACAGGAGCATCTCTGCAGGTAGCGTGTTGACTTGGTGTGCCACGGTTGGAGGCGCGCCCTCCTTGAGGTGCGTGCTTGGAGCGGGGCTGCAATGTCTAGGGCACAGGTGAGGGTAGCGTTATATAAGGAGATGGCCAAAGAGGGACAGGAGAGGGTAGTGATGGATGAGCGTTCAGAATGGATTACAGTTGATAGCTGCTGGAGATCAAGATAATTTAAATTCCTGAGGGAGAGTAGGTTGAGGATATTGGGTGTGGGGAAACTCCAAAAACAAATGATATGAGGTGTGATAGAGGAAATTGAGTATTACAGTGATTGGAGACTAAGCTTGCATTTTTGAAAAAATAAGATCTAGAGCAGGGGGTGGGCAATCTGCGGCCCTCCAGATGTTTTGGACTACATCACTCTTGATGCTTTGCTAGCATTATGGCCCTAAGAGCATTATGGAAGATGTAGTCCAAAACATCTGTATGGCCGCAGATTGCCCACCCCTGATCTAGAGTATTGTCAGCTACATGTGTGGGAGAATTGGCCCATTGCGATAGGCCAAAGGAGGAGGTGATTGAAATAAGTTTTGAGGCTACCGATGACAAGGGTGGGTTTATGGGAATGTTGAAATTCCCAAGAATTAGGGATGGCATATTGCTTGTAAGGAAGCCAGGCACCAAAATGGTCACGGAAGAGGCCAAGAGAACCAGGGGACCGATAAATATTTGCAATGTTTGCAGATATGCGGTTGAATAAGCGAATTTCAAAGGAGGAGAAGGGAAGGGAATGGGGGGTGGGTAGAGGCTTGAAGGAGCAGTGGGGTGAAAGCAGAAACCCTACACCACCACCTTTACAGTCAGACTGTCTTGGGTTGTGTGTAAACTGTAGACCACCGTAGTATAATGAGGCAAGGGTAGCCATGTCAGAAGGAGAGAGCCATTTATGAGTTAAAGCAAGTACGTTAAGGGAGCGTGAGATGATGAAGTCATAGATGGAAGTAGATTTAGTTATGTTGGACAGAGAGCGTGCATTCCAGAGGGCAGGGTGGAAGGAGGGTTTAAAGGGAGAGTTACATGGGATGGATATCAAATTGGAGAGGTTTCTAGGGTGGACACAAGGTAGGTAGGTAGAGGCGGGACCAGGGTTTGGAGAGACATCGCCAGCTGCCAGGATCAGAAGCATAGAAAGTAAGAGAATGTGGGAGTAGGATTTAAATGTTATGGTTTTTATATTATGGTTATATATTATAAATTAATTTAAATTAATGGTTTAATTCCTTTCTCTTATCTCTAATTGTTTTTGGTTTTTCCCCTTTATTGATTACTTCCCCCATTTTAAGTGCCATACTACTTCTTGCTATAATAAGTCCCCATTCTCCTGATTAGTAAACCTACTTTGCACTATATCCAGTAATGGATCAGAAAGATTGTGTCTGTCAGCTTACAGGGACACTATAGTCACCAAAACTGCTTCATTAAGCTAATGTCCATGCAGTGTCACTGCTCAATTCTCTGCCATTTAGGATTTAAAGGACCACTATAGGCACCCAGATCACTTCAGCTTAATGAAGTGGTCTGGGTGCCAGGTCCATCTAGGTTTAAACCTGCCTGCTGTAAACATAGCAGTTTCAGAGAAACTGCTATGTTTCACTATGGGTTAATCCAGCCTCTAGTAGCTGTCTCATTGACAGCCGCTAGAGGCGCTTCCGCGCCTCTCACTGTGAGTTTTAGTGAGAAGACGCCAGCGTCCATAGGAAAGCATTGAGAATGCTTTTCTATGGACTGACTGCGCGCTTGGCTCTTGCCGAGCATGCGCATTCAATGGAAGACGGAGGAGAGTGCCCGGCGCTGGAGAAAGGTAAGCCTTTAACCCCTTCCTCCCCCCTAGAGCCTGGCAGGAGGGGGGCCATGAGGGTGGGGGGACCTATTAATACTATAGTGCAAGGAAAATGAGTTTGTTTTTCTGGCACTTTAGTGGTCCTTTAAATCACTTTTTTTTTTTCTGTTTATGCAGCCCTAGCCACACCTCCCCTGGCTGTGACTCACACAGCCTACATTAAAAAAAAAAAAAAAAGTCAATTTTCAATCAGATGTGAGATTCCTTTAGACGTTTATATCTCCTGCTCTGTAAATGTAACTTTAATTACATACAATAAGGTCCTGCAAGGTCTAGAATGCTATTAACAGAGCATGATCTAAGACAATTTACATTAAATATAATGTGTAAAAAAGGAAGATTAAATATTAGATGACTCTTTACAAGAAGTGCTTAGGAATTCAGTTTCTGTCACATGCAGGTAGGTGTGGCTTGGGCTGTGTAAACAAAGTGATTTAACTCCTAAATGGCAGAGAATTGAACTGCAGGAGCATGACCTATACACTCTATTGTTTTGGTGACTATAGTGTCCCTTTAATCGTTGGCTAGCATTTTTGTTCAAAATTGAATAGAAAAATATGATAAAGAAATAAGGGTTGCAGAAGTAAAGAAATTAGCGGACTTACTTTTATGCTGCTGCTACTACTACAATAGGAGTTCTTTAAAGATTATTATAGAAGGCAATTTAGCAAACCTTATCACTGATCTGTATCTGTGGATACAGGGATTTCACCTGACATTGAAGAAACCCAATTGTTACAATTCAGAGGAAATAATTAAACATTTTCATGTTAGACATTGTTTAAAGTGTTCTTATCATGTACCTTTTCGTGTTTTTTAGATTTGTTTGTTGGATTATATATGTAAAACCTTGCTTTTTTTAGTTGTCTAACTTTTTTTTTATTCTGTCTAAATAGCATCTTGCAATGGGCTGTTTACATTTGTTAGAAATATTTAATTGCCTACCTGTTGTCTCCAACAGGTAGAGAGGACCATGGTAGATTTCTATCCTAAGAATCATCCCTTCCTCACACCAGTTTTACTAATAAACATTACATGTGGCCATTAGTGATGTGGACACTACCTGTAGCTGAACTAGGATTTGAAAATCCATTTATATTTGCGGGTAGGTGGTGTGTTCCAAGTCCAAAAATGAGGCTAAATATGAACTTTAGAAATAATTTTTTTATAATTTTATAATGTTATGATAATATGCAGAAGTTAGAGTGGAGTCTTGTGAGTTAGAAAAGCTCTATGGTATTTAGACTAAATTAAAAATGTCTGCAACTCTAAAAATGTATAACAAAATAACCAGGTTATCTATAGAAAGGGACCTCTCCTCCTGCCTGCTGGGTGCACAGGCTATCTTTATATTGCGGGATGCAAAAAGATTAACACAGAAAATAACTTGGGCAGCCAAGAACATTTAAAAAAAAATATATATATATTCTTATTCCACAGAACCCAACCACGTCTGAAGAGCAGAGTGCAAAAGAGAATGGATCCACTTGTTGATAAAACGACTGACTTCCTGATGGAGAAATAACCTTGTTAAATAATGTAATGCAAATCACGATGCCAGCAAGGTGGGAGGAGCAGTGTGGAATTTTTATTTTATTTTTCGTTTAAAAAAACAAACAAAATAAAAATTATTTAATAGGGAAGATGTATAAAGTTTTATGGACGCGTGATTTAATTTTGTAGTGACTGCTTGTAATTTCTAGCTCTATGCAGAGTAAACATTTTGCAATGCAAAAGGGTTTAGAATCAATGTTAACAAATCTGAACTTTTACATTGTAGTAATAATCTGCATGTGTGTAGATACCTTCATATATGTAAATGTCTGAAAAATATAATATTTTGCCACCTGTTTATATTTTGTTTGTCTCTTAAGTTTGAAAAAGCATGCAATCCATTTTAAGGGTGAAGTCCACCTTTTCACTTTTTTGTTTTTTAATTGTTTAATTATTATAAAGAAACGGTCGTGTATAATTTTGTAATGTCTGTAGTTTCTATAATGGGTTTTCTACAGGTGTAAAACAGCTCCTTAAGAGATTTATTAAAGGGTTCTGTTTTAAAAAGTGGACTAAAATTGGGGCAAACACTATAGAAAATTCATGGAACCTGCCGGCACTTCGCATTATCATCGCTTCTACTTTTACATCATCGCCCAACGTTTTAGAACAGAACACTTTTTGGTAAATATCTCCCACCCACCCCCTTGTCTCCGTCCCTATACTGGAAGAGCAATGTCTTACAATCCATCTCAATCTATTTCCTTTTCTGTTTGAACATCATGTGGCTAGTTAAGACGGTAACTTAGAATTTGTGCTCTTACAAAAGCAAGATGCCCTTTTAATAAACACCAAAATGTATATGAAAAACCTGCCCGGAATAACATGCTGTCAGATATACATGAAATTGAATCTACAATATGTTTCTTAAAAAAAAGGTTACATATAGATGTGTGACTGAGCATGTTCCCCCAGTATGCCCAAACCATAGCCCACCCATTACATTGATATCTATAATGTAATAAAACCATTGGTTCACTGAGAGGTTAATGGATTTAGAAAAATTACGCAAAAGTCTGTTAACATATTGAAGCAGGATGGTCATATTGTAAATGGGGAGTGGTGGGGATTGACGTTTATAATATTGAGATGGACATACCAATATACACTGGGGCAAACTGCTGTATACACAAACTCAAGTGAGTTTACGACACATCCCTACTCTAAAGCCACAAGCCTTCAGACAAGTTATACTTGTGTAGGTTAGCTGTTTGTTCAGTGTTATTATTGTAAATGTTTTACCAGTATGGGGATGATAAAAAGAAAGGGTTTGGGGGCACTAATTCACACTCCCAACAGTTATTTACAATTTATTAGTTATTTTTGTTTTGCTGCTGTTGTCTGATGATCATCAAGAGGAAAACACTTTAAAATAAAACCACAAAGACTGTAAAATAACATGAACCGGGAAAAAAAATGCTAAATTAAACATTTTATAAAGAGATTGTATTTTATAATTGGGGAGGTGAGCCTTCCCTTTCTTTCAAAATGTGCTGTCTGTACCAAGCAATAAATGTGCAAACAAAAGGTTTTAATAACTTCTCATGCTTATCAAATCAGTCAGATTTGTTTCCTTTCATCAAAGCAACAGTATTCACAATGCACTGTGTAAAAAGGCCAGTAGACATTAAGGCAATACCATGCTACAATTTTCTTTCCTTAAATTAAAATGTAAAAAAAAAGTCCTTATTTGTGTGTTTGAATCACATTCAGTTTTCTTGGGTTTTCCTGCCCCCCTACTGAAAATTTGTGAAGTCACTTACAGCTTGTGGCCATTGTGTCTGATATCCAGGTCTCAAGTGAAAGAGCCATGAACATGGGTTCCATGGCTGTTAATGTTGCCAGCTGTAAATCAATATATATATATTCAATATAGAGTATCTCCTTCGTTTCAGAGTGATAACGTTTTATACCAAAGTACATACGTGAACATTTTGGATCAAAAGAAGCAGATGTACGAAATGTTGAACTTGGACTTTTTTGTCTTCCCCTGAACATGGGGGGGTGGAGGAGAGCAGCTGAATACCTCTCCCTGTTCCTTGGCAGTGAGAGACAGATGGGAGAAAATGTTTTTTTCTCTCTATAAATGTCAGGAGTACTCACTCATCATTGTGTCAAATCCCTTCCCTTAGTATACATTGCCAGGTAATGTTAGTCAAATTAGGGAAGGTGTTGGGAGAGTCAGAGATTCTTTTCACCTCATTGCTGTCATAGGAGGTAAGTCTGCAGAGAAAAGGGGCATGTATTTCTGTCATGAATGCAGGCCAGGCCTAATGCCAACCTCACTGGGTAGTCAGTGGGCTTGATTGCCCTAAGTGCAGCTTGCACAAAGCAGGTGCTTCTAATGATGAGCTCGCTCTGCAATTAATGGGGACTTAATTGTTGATGGTCCTAGAAGCTGGACACCAGAGACTAAAAACAAGGTGTTGGACCAGGACATTAAATTTGGGATGGCCCTACCCAGAACAAAATGGTTGAGATATGCTTCACGCCAACATAGTGAAACATTGGTCTGATTAGTAAGAGTTATCCCTAACGAGAACATATTAAAAACCTGCCAAAACTAGATCTTAAAAAAAAAATTAAAAAATAGAATATATATAGCCTGCTAGATTGTAAGAATGAACGCATTATCAGTGGAGAACTATACTTTCTGCATCAGTACCTCCCCTCCATTAATCTTAGTGGTCATACCATGCGCATCCTATCTCAGCTTGGATGTACCTTAAAGCTTATGTTCTACTTGGCAGCTGCACACCCCAAACAGTTTCATTTTTTTTTTTTTTTTAATTACCATTACTTTTGTATATAAATCGGGGGGGGGGGGGTGTATGTATTATTTGTGTATTAGAGCTTCACAGAATTATTTTTAAATACAGAGGATGTGGTCTGCACTATAATGCTTTGTTTAGCTCTCTCCTGGAACAGGGTACCTCCATCTTGGCACATAGTCAGTCCTTGTTATAAGCTCTGTCCTCTGAAATCTGCTGCTTTAAGGTGACTGCCAGGTGCAAGCAGTGTGCCGTGACAGACTGGTGTGCAAACAGATTTACTTAAAGACTGTAATAAGCGGAATGCAGTCCTTAAAATGTGTTTAAATTTCAGAATTCAAAGGCCCATCGGGCATAGAAACATAAAATGTGACGGCAGATAAGACCATTCGGCCCATCTAGTCTGCCCAATTTTCTAAATACTTTCATTAGTCCCTGGCCTTATCTTATAGTTAGGATAGCCTTATGCCTATCCCACGCATGCTTAAACTCCTTTACTGTGTTAACCTCTACCAATTCAGCTGGAAGGCTATTCCATGCATCCACTACCCTCTCAGTAAAGTAATACTTCCTGATATTATTTTTAAACCTTTGTCCCTCTAATTTAAGACTGTCTTCTTGTTGTGGTAGTTTGTCTTCTTTTAAATAGTCTCCCCCTTTACTGTGTTGATTCCCTTTATGTATTTAAATGTTTCTATCATATCCCCCCTGTCTCGTCTTTCCTCCAAGCTATACATGTTAAAATCCTTTAACCTTTCCTGGTAAGTTTTATCCTGCAATCCATGAACCAGTTTAGTAGCCCTTCTCTGAACTCTCTCTAAGGTATCAATATCCTTCTGAAGATAGGGTCTCCAGTACTGTGTACAGTACTCCAAGTGAGGTCTCACCAGTGTTCTGTACAATGGCATGAGCACTTCCCTCTTTCTACTGCTAATACCTCTCCCTATACAACCAAGCATTCTGCTAGCATTTCCTGCTGCTCTATTACATTGTCTGCCTACCTTTAAGTCATCAGAAATAATCACCCCTAAATCCCTTTCCTCAGATGTTGAGGTTAGGACTGTATCAAATATTCTGTACTCTGCCCTTGGGTTTTTACGTCCAAGATGCATTATCTTATCCACATTAAAGGTCAGTTGCCACAACTCTGACCATTTTTCTAGTTTACCTAAATCATTTTCCATTTGGCTTATCCCTCCTGGAACATCAACCCTGTTACATATCTTAGTATCATCCGCAAAAAGACACACCTTACCATCAAGACCTTCTGCAATATCACTAATAAAAATATTAAAGAGAATGGGTCCAAGTACAGATCCCTGAGGTACCCCACTGGTGACAAGCCCACACTTTGAATATACTCCATTGACTACAACCCTCTGTTGCCTGTCACTCAGCCACTGCCTTACCCATTCAACAATATTGGAATCCAAACTCAAAGATTGCAGTTTATTGATAAGCCTTCTATGTGCAACAGTGTCAAAGCCTTACCGAAATCTAGGTAAGCAATGTCTACTGCACCACCCTGATCTATAATTTGAGTTACCCAATCAAAAAAATTAATAAGATTAGTTTGGCATGATCTCCCTGAAGTAAATCCATGTGTTTTAGATGTTCAACAATCCTATCCTTTAACATCGTTTCCATCACTTTCCCCACTACTGAAGTAAGGTTATAGTTGCCCGACTCCTCCCTATTACCTTTCTTGTGAATGGGCACATTTGCCAACTTCCAATCTTCTGGGACTTCTCCTGTTATTAATGATTGGTTAAATAAATCTGTTAATGGTTTTGCTAGTACACCACTAAGCTCTTTTAATAGCTTTGGGTGTATTCCATCAGGTCCCATTGACTTATTTGTCTTTACTTTTGAGAGTTGAAATAGAACCTCTTCCTCTGTAAACTCACGTGTAATAAATGACTAATTTATCCTTTCCTTCATTTTCATCTGTAAATACCGAACAAAAATAGTCATTGAGGCAGTCAGCTAGACCTTTATCCTCTTCTACATACCTTCCTTCTTTTGTTTTTAATCTAATGAATCCTTGTTTTACTTTTCTTTTCTCATTTATGTATCTAAAAAAAAGTTTTGTCCCCCTTTTTTTACTGACTGTGCTATTTTCTCTTCTGTGTGTGATTTGGAAGCTCTTATAACTTGCTTAGCCTCTTTCTGCCTAATCTTATAGATCATTCTGTCTTCCTCACTCTGTTTTTTTTTTTTTTTATAATTACTAAATGCTTACTTTTTGTTTACTATTTGGCCACATCTGCGGAGTACCACAGTGGTTTCTTGAATTTTTTGTTTTTACTGACAAGCCTAATTCAATTTTCTGTTGCCTTCAGTAGTGCAACTTTTAAATAATCCCATTTCTTTTGGACTCCATTTAACCCCTTAAGGACACATGACATATGTGACATGTCATGATTCCCTTTTATTCCAGAAGTTTGGTCCTTAAGGGGTTAAATTGCTCCAGTCTGATAATGACTCCTTTACACATTCTAATTTTAGAAAAGTCTGTTTTTCTAAAGTCTAAAACTTTTGTTTTTGTGTGGTGTGACTCAGTCACTGTTCTTATATTAAACCACACTGACTGATGATCACTGGATCCTAAACTTTCACCTACAGTAATATCGGATACTAAATCTCCATTTGTTAACACTAAATCTAGTATGGCCTCTTTACGAGTTGGCTCCTCAACAACTTGTTTTAGAGACAATCCCAGTAGGGAGTTTGGAATATGTGTGCTCCTGGCACAAGCAGCTATTTTTGTTTTCCAATTCACATCAGGAAGATTAAAGTCACCCATGATGATAACTTCCCCCTTCATTGTCATTTTAGCTATTTCCTCAACTAGTAGATTATCCAACTCTTCAATTTGTCCTGGGGGTCTATAAATCACACCTACACGAGTTACTGTGTGATTATCAAATTCTAACGTAACCCAAACGGACTCTAATTGGCAATTGGCTAGCAGTATCCATCTCTCAAGAAAAGCTTCAGGTAAATATAGCACTTATGAGCTGCTGAAGGTAAAAACAAACAAGTAGATGTCCCGAATCACTGGATATTTATTTTTACAATGATTTTTCTTCGTTCATTGCAATATGTACCCTGGCTGTGTTTGAATTTTGATGTATATTAAAGATTTAACAATTTATATTCAAATAAACTGCATCACTTGAAGAAAGGTTTACACAAGTTATAAGTGACTTGGTGTATTCAGTCATTTACAGGAAAGTGTGGGTTTCCTTTCAAAATGGAAACGGTAACCTTCATTGCTTCCAACTGGACACGGCCTCATAACCACTATACCGAGATATTTTGGTGCTTAGCCCACTTTTTCCTTGGCATCTCTAGACATCCCCTCCAGCCAATGCAGGATTTACAAAACATTCTGTCTAATAATCCAACGAGAGAGCTGACGTAACCTACTCCCCCAGTAGCACACAGATTATTTGCACCATAATGTGAGTTATGAGTTATTGTGATTAATAGATAAGGTTTATAAAAAAAAAAAATTAAAATGAAATTTATCATATGTTCTACTCAGATTTTTTTAAACCTCAGAGTTAAATAAACCTCCCAGACAGCAGGATCCTCCAGAGATGACCATGTATTAATGCTCAAGGAGATGCCTCTCTGCACAAGAGTTGCTGGTGATGGTTCTTGACAACGGAAATGCTAGCTCTTGTCAACTCATGTCAATCTTGAAATTTACCAAGACAAAGCAAGCCCAATTTTGTACAATATAGTTGTGCTGGAATTTTAATAAAATTCCAAACACAGCAAATGAGAATTTCACAAGTGTCTTAATGACAAATTGCATTTAGAGTGGCTAATATATTTCTTGCAAACAGCATTTCACGAGAATGGCTCATACCTCTTCTAAACAAATTTCTTTCCATTCAACCTTGTAACAAACATTTATTAATTGAAGATGACATTTTGGTACATCTTTTCTTTACACAAACAAAGAAATTTTAAAAAATTATATAAAAGTTTATCATTTACAAAAAGTCATATACAAATTTACAGGAAGTAAATACAAACACTGTAATATTGTGAATCAATTCTATAAAACTTGAGACTGAATATCAGTGTTCTAAAATACAACCCAAAATAGAGTTTGGAAGAAAGCAAGAGACATTCATGTAAAACATGGGCTAAAGATGTCTTAACTTCTGATTATTGAAGTACTTAGTACAAAAACTTTTGAGGTTCCAAACTACTGGCAGTGAAGATTAAGATACCTGGAAAAAAAAAAAAAAGTGTATACAAGTACTACATAGAAATTAAAACTATACTAGAATATAATTACCAAGGTATTTTTACAAAAGCGAACTTTACTGAGGGATTACATATTTTTCGTTATGGGGTGTCAAAATGGAATTGGATTGACTTTTTGTACACTGTCGGTTAAGGAAACTTGTCTCCCTTACCAGAACAATCATCTCTACTAGATCTTAGTTTTTTCATAAATATACTCTTGCTAGTGAAATCCAGGCACTTGTTGATGTCGAAAAGAACAGTCATTAAAATGCAACAATTTGACCATTTCAAGTCACTTTTAGGTAGTCCATCTGTGGAATATTTAATGGATGTATCAGCACCCTATCATACTCTGTAAGTATAAATAGATATAGAAGGGGCCTGCATTAAGAAGAAGAGAATGCCAGCTGAACAGTCTTAATTCTGAAGTTCTAACTATAGGACCCTACACATTCACAGCAGGTGTTAGCTGCATTAAGGAACTTGCAGTCAACAAGCCATCATTTTTAGAATTGCTGTTTATTTCCATGGTCTGTAGGTAAGTTCTTCTCTTCAGTTGCTCGAGGATGAGAGAGTTATTGGAAGCAAGACTTATCCGTGTTCTGCAAAAGAAGACAAGTCGGGTGAGTGGGTTAATTAAATAGAAAAATAAAATAAAAACTTGCTGCTGCTATACAGTTACACAGGGAGAATGCTCATAACAATACTTTCAGTCACTAAAGCCTATTTTTTTTTTTTTTTTTATTAAATATTTAGCAGATTTTAGACCAGTTTGACAACTTACCTGGGGGCCACTGGGCACCTGCTCCTGGATTCTCGATCAAGAAAAATCTGATTAGCTCCACTGAACTAAGCAGGTTCATGCTCATTGGCTAAAAGCAACAGGTGAGCACTCTCAGTTAATCAGTGGGCTCCTATATTGGATAAGTTTAGTGTAGACAAACCGCTTCGGTAGGAGAACACTGGATTTGGCATGAGGGTCTAGAGGACTTGGGTAAGTTATCAGACCATTACTCTGGCAGGCAGTAGTGTTTATGGTGGTTGCAGTGTTCCTTTAAAGAAACTTTGACAACACTGTTTTATGAAAGATATTAAATATCTTCGTAGTTTTGTATCGTAAATGTAGAGGATGTATGATTTGTATTTTTTGATGGATGGATTATTTACACAATTTATAAAGAAAATGCTTATGCAGGAGTATGTACACTTTGCTTTTGGAATGTTTGGGTGCCAAAGAGTAGGTTTGGAATGCTTAACAGTTCAGCAGTGGGGCAAGTTGTCATGCCTCTAAAAATTTGAAATCGTACACATGTACAGTCTCTAGGTTTAAATCCTTAAGAAGAAAAACTAAAAAAAACTCACCGTGGAGATTCAATACCACTATCTCCTGTCGTGCTTTGATTTTCATTCCTTTCCTGTTGACTGGTTTCCAGTTGGCTCCCCGTTGAATTAAATAAGTTCACCTTGTGTTCAAAACACTTCCTTATTTCCTCCGACTGCTGCCCTGAGGAGACATGCTTCTCGCTGTTTCCATTAACAGATGTCTGTACAGTCTCAGCCATGGAGTTGCCATCACTTGAATTACAATAATCAAATATGCTGCCATCGACAACTTCAGGGGAGTGTAAAAGTTTTTCTGTATCACCTTCTACATCTAAATGGCATTGGCTATGGACCTGCTGCAATAGTTGCTCATCAGAACAGTCATTCATATGCAAAGGAGGATTATTGTTACCTTGTGAGTCATCTGAAGAAAATACTGAAGAACTATAATTTTCCCTGTGATCATTCAGTGAAGACGCTATTTGAGATGTATAGGATATTTTAGGACTCCAGTGCCTCGGAGATGTTTCAGATGCACTATGGTCTTCCTGTAGATCATTCCAGTTTAGTATATCATTGTTAACCTGTTTTTCTAGAACTTGACATACCTTAATATTTTCATCAGTGTCCTCTTCAAAGTAAAAGGAGCTACATGCTTCACTGCCTTGTGCTGCTCTCTGAAACAATGTCTTATCATCAGACAGTTCTGTGGTTGGAGATCTTGTAAACCCAACATATTGCATATGGTCTTTCAAGCCACTGGTATGATTCCATAACTTGTTGGACTCTATTTTGCCAGATACTCCTGTGCAGGGTCTACTGGTTGCACCTTTACCAGAATTTGTTGCGGTTTGCTGTAATAACCCACCGGTTGATGTGGTCTGATTCCCACAAATTCCTTTAGAATGTACTATAACCCTCCCATGCTCTAAAATAGCTTCTCTTTGACTTAATGCCTTATCTTGAAGGTTGCCAAAAACATTATTTCCTTCCTCAGTATGGAGGCCAAGCACGGAGTTGCTACCCTTGATCTGTTTAAATTTATCATCAATTCTCAGAGTACTAGATTGGGGATAGTTGGCTGGGTATCCTCTCAAGTCATCTTTATCAGGAACAAGAGGTAGGATCTGTTCATGTATTGACTCGCCTGTATCATATAAATCTACTTGTCTTTCACCATTTGAATATCTAGTTCCAATATCAGCCTTTTTTTCACCACAGTCCAATGACCTTGCTCTGTTCCTTCTATGCTTTCCAGAATTATCCCTTTTCATTTCTTTTAGAGCTTTGTGCCCGTTGGTACTTGAATTACCTCTGTATGAAATACCTTCAAAAGGGTTGCGGATTTGTTTTTTGTATACAAGATCATGCTGAATAACATCCCCACAAACTGGATACAAGCCATCAGAAACCATTACTTTGTCTGTAGTATTCGTTTCGTCTTTCTTTACTAGTTCAGCAATCCTTGGCACACATGAATCTTTCTGTTTTTTCTCTTTGTTGGCCTGCAGTTTTCTATGATACTTCGAAAGACGGCTTTTCTTTCTGCAGCTCCCCTTAAGGTTGTATCCCTGTTTATTTCTAATTATGTCCGTCGATGTTCCCTTACTAAAATACTTTTTTTGCTCTTCAGCTTTTTGCATCATCAATGTGTGTTTCATTAAATTGTCTACGGTAAGAACAGGGTTGATGCGTTTAATGATTTCATGTTCAATGTCACGTGGGATATTATCTAAATTGTCCTCATCTCTCACTGGCCATTCCTCGGGGGGAAATTGCGCAGAAAAGGTTGAAAGTTCTTTTTTGGGTTTTTCTTTCTTGCAAGCATTTCTCCAGAAAAGACTGATACCAAATTTTTTGTTGCACTTTTCTTTCTCCTTTAATAAGATTTGTGGCTTCCCCTTTCCACATTTGTGCTGGTCCTGGCATGTGGAAGTAGCCTGGTTTTGAACGGATGGTCTCGACTCCTTAATAGTCCTTATCACCTTGTCATTGCTTTCATTTATGGACTGTTGTCCTAGTATGTTATGTGTAGAATATTCTGAAAAGCAGCTGCAAGATCTGCAGTGGGATATGGAAGGTTGTTGCGATCCTTTGGTTAAATCCGCACAACTATCCATGCTCACGAGATAGGTGATAGGTGGAGGAGTGGGTGAACTAATCTCTGCTGCCACACACTTACTGTCTGGAGTCTGTTTCCTAGTGATAAAATAAGTCTGTGGAGTAACAATGAAATACCCTTCACCAGTGTGATAGATTTTTCTCTCTTTTATAAGCGTACCAAGTGTATTATAGAGAATTTCTTGTGATGGAGTGGCTATACCTAAAAAAAATAAAAAAAAAATGTATATATACACATTAAGATAAAGGTCAGAAAAACATTTCTGCCACAAAAATTGCCTATAACAAACAATTCTATTTAATATACCCAAGAATACTGGTACCTATTAGAACATTTTGAAAGTTTGAGGTGCTTATAGCTTTTTAAATTATACAAACACTGTAAAAAAATAAAATGTGCATTAAACGGCTGATATAATAAATCCGTTGTTTGCAATAGGTGCAAATCACGTTAAGCTACAGCTTCTCAACTCAAAACTGTGGACATAGGTCCTCAAAATTAATGTCTTGGGCCTAGACCAGCACAACTGTTGGAAAATAGATATTTAATGCAACCAAACACCAAAGGCTATCGTTTTGCTATGAATGCATCTTCTAGAATTGATGAACATTCATTGGTGCGGGAACATCAGTGCTTCCTAATGCAATGGCATAAATAAATTATAATGTATACCATTTTGTCTGAGGGATCAAAAGTAAGAGTGAAGTATTGAAAACTCATTAAAACCATTTAGTGACTGAGGGTTTGACAAATACATGGTGCCAGCTCGCCATGGTTATAGAAATGGAACCTAGCACTTCTTATTTGGTACTTTAGTGATTTTTTTTTAGGAGGAAGGGAGTCACTAGCATTTTGTTTACATCTTAAAATCAGACTATCACCCTCTATAGCCACTAGGTCTATAGCTACTGGTCTCCCTTCCCCTTCTTCTTACCTTTGTATATAGCTTTTTGAATATACTCCAATACATTTATTAATTTAGCAATAAAGCTAAGTTTTAACAACTACCAGTGTCTACACTTCCCTAGATCTTGTGTAAAAGACACTCCGCTCTTCTTTTTTTCCTTTGGCTGTAAATATTAGATGAAATGGTAGTGGTAAATTTAAGGATTATGGGTTTAATTGTACTTGTGTCAACTTCTTTTGTGCATATAAGTTATTAGCTGGGCATAGCTCAGACTTTCAAGAATATGTGCATAAAATATATTGTTATCTTAAATAAATAAACTTACTCTGTTGGTTCACTAAAGAGGGGATTGTGGAAAAGCGATGACAGACTTTTAAGCCAAAATGGCTGATCTAACAAAAGGTTTCCCAATTTATCCATCTTGGCCAAAAATGCAGTTAGCTGAAAACACTATACAGCATAATTAAAGCTATAATGGAAACGATTAATTTTGGTTTATAAAAAACATTAATACTATTGATATGTGTTGCTAATTTTCAATACCCTTTTTCTCTAAAAATAAAAATCAAAAACATTACCAATACATTGGATCTTCTTTTTTTATATACATTTAATGTAGTGTACAAAATACATTTTCTGGGTGTTCCAACACTACATTCTCCGTGCGATGCGGAGAACTGACCAGCTGTACACAAAACCTGGTTGGATGCTCTTAGACGAGAATATGGTTTCCTGCCTCGACCAGTAAAGGTCTCTGAGCAGGATATGAGGGTATAAACAGATGTATGTCCATGAGGAACCACCTTGACAATGAATGAATGGCATATCTTTAACTTTTAATTCATGCTGTTTTTACCAAGACATGGTTAATAGAAATAACATTTATCTGGTGACTATATTGATTAATGTAGAAATTCAGGTGCGCTATTTAAACCATGTAAATCTACATATGGACAATATACCTTGGTAATGCTTAATCAGATGCTCCAGTAGGGATTCCTGAGTCACTAATGTCTGAGAGGCATTCATATCGGAGATAGCACAGCAAAGCACCTCTGCCAGAGGAATGAACTGAGACTGGGACGCTGGACACATTTGAACTGGGGAGACATCACCTGCAGAGACACAAATGCAGCAACATTACAAAAGAGAAATGGATTGACGTATATAAGAAGTTTTTTTTTTTTTAAAGTTCACTTTAATTTTCTTACAATTGACACCGTATAGTGAATAACTATTTGTGTGGGGTTACGGCACTTCTATAGAATTCCAAAGCTAAAAACAGCCACACAGTGTGTAATATAAACACACACAAAAAAAATGGATTATGTAACAGGGCTGACAATGTAATGCTTCTGCTATACACACTCTGTATAAATCACAGATCAAAGATTGTATTTATAATTAAGAGCAATGTTAATAACAATAAAATAACGGTGTACCTCAAATTACAAGCATGTGTAGATCCCAGAGAATTATGGGAGCTGTAGTTCAGCCATATCTGGAGCCTGGAGGGCCAGAGTTTACAAAGCCGGTTTAAGAGCATCACATAAGTAATATAACCATATTCCTTTTTGCATCACAGCTCCATCCCCAAAACGTCTACATCAAAGAGGCAGAGGGGAGATACCCGCGTTCACTCCTGCACTGCATTTTGTCATTCACACTAGTGGCCTTTTTATTCACCGGCAGATTGGTAAAGAATGGCTAACTGTAAACTTCCATTCAATAGTGCTGCGGATAAGGAAAAGAAGTGCTAAAACCATAAACCATTTCCCAATGTTTGGCAATTTGTATAAATTAATTGTAATGAGGAAAACACACACACACACAAAGAAAAAAGAAAGATAAAAGTTTCCGCTCGTATATATATTTTTAAACTATACACATATTTGCGCCGAAGGTCATCCCAGTTTATCACATTTGATGAAGAAAGAATGTGTGTAACTGATACATTAGGTTTAAGTGCATCTATTTAATGCGTGGTTCAAGAGCCAACAGGGAGTTGATATACGATAACATTACTTTTCTTTAAAAGTCCGGAAAGGTACAGGGCAGAAAACCTTTTACTAAAGTGTTCTGTAAGAATAGGCCTGTTATTAAACTCAGTTATGTGAGTTTAGCCACAAAAACACTTTGTGAGCGAATCAAGAGGAATCTCCGTCCTTTAAGGATTGTTTCGTTTCTGACAAGAGTCACATCTTGGGGAAGTAGTTAAATCTCCGTTGACCTTTGTTTTACAGCCAGTCATTGTGAAGTTTAACAAAGCTTGTTTATATAGAACTTTTCAAACTCCTTTCATCCTGGACAGTTGCTACGATACAGCCTTCAGGTGTATAAATCAGGGAGAGACGCTTTGTAGCTGATAAATAAAGGCAAACTGAGGCTACCTTCCCTCCTGTGCAAGCCTATGTGAGCTGTGAAACACAATCCCCACAGGCCTTGGCCAAGAATGTCCTAAAACCAGCAAATTAAATAGATGAAGATGTAAACAAGCTTACACTCCCAGTCACGACACGTAAAACAAAGCTGTGAGGAATGGCTAAAAAGCTACTTATCAGCTTGAGGGGAAATGTAGCGGGTTACCCAAAGCAGTTTAAAGAATTCACACTGAAAGGAAAAACTTTAACCATGGGCGGTGCCCATTCACCAAGGGACGTTCTTTTTTACACCTTCTGACCTGCCTAAACAAATCATAGTGACATAAAACAGCCTGGAGACCGTGTTTGTGAATTCTTGCAATCTAGCATAATTCATCCTTTCAAATAGTGTAATCTATACTCCAAATAGCTCCTTTCTTCATTCAATTCATACCACAAGGTCATAGGCATACAGCCTGGCTCGAGTAGCAAGATAGGAGGTCCATGCCGTGCAATTTTGGGCACCAGAATTAGAAAATTATGGAATAAAAAAAACAAACAAACAAAAAAAACAAAACAGGAGTACGCAACAAAATGAATAAGGAAAATGAAAATAAAGTGTCTCAGACAGCTTGTGATGACATTATACAAATACATATAGTGCCAGTGCCATAAGCTCTCTGGTAACATTACATTAACAGAACATTAAATCTACCCCATTCTGATAGTTCTGTTTTAACACGTTGCAGAAAAGATTCTGGATCCAGAGAACTTGTCCTCTCCGAGCTCTCTCACTATACTATTGTCAAACAACAAGAAGGAGCAGCCGCAGGACTTGTCATCCCTATCCATTGAGTTGGGCATTTTGGAAATTTCAGCACAAATGTGCTGGAGAACTGCATGTATGTATGATGGAGTAAGTCATGTAACCAGTACTAAATGCATATATTTTGTTGTTGATTTTCAACACTAGGAGCATCACAAAGATCATTATGCCCTAAAACACCAGCCCTGTAATCTGGGGAACCGTTTGCAAGGTTAACCATAACACCAGCAAGTTTTTACTTAGGTTAACTGTACAAACTGCCCATATATTTCAATAATGACACTACCGTCCCTAAGGGACGACCCTCCCAACTATGGCGTCAAAATAAACGTTCCGGTGCAGGATTGTCTTCCTGATTGCCATGCAGATGGTTGGGGATTTTCTCCATGTGCCGGTTTTAAATTCAATTACAGATGTGCGTGAAGACACATGGTTATTCTTTGTGTCAACAGCACCAGGTTAGAAAAACAGACAAACAAACCCATTGTTGTGTCATCTGTGCCAAAGACCATTCACCATCAATGTCCAATTGAGACAAAATACTGATTTATTGGAGCACTGTACTGACATTTACAAGTGCCAGTATTATTCTATTACCGGTAATTAGTATTTCAGCTAATTAAAAACCACAACAAACAGAGCATGTCCGTATGTTGAACAATTTTTGTTAGAATGTTTTGTCTTGTTTTAGCTAATGTTGAGCACTGCTGAATATTTGTCATTATATGGATAATCATACAAATATTGGCACTTTTTAGGGTATTACTCTTTTTAGACAGTGACTTTACTTCGCTAGGTGTGTACTCATTTCCCCGATCCATCAGACTCTCACCCAGACTCCATTCCTTTACAGAAATAAAAAAAATAAAAAAATTCAGTCTTCAAGAAGACATATCAATTAAACTGTTAAGAGCTTTCACCCCACCTACCTTGCTTCCTATCCTGCAACTGTCATCTAAAAACCTAAGCCTTCTTTGTTAACTCTACTAGCAATCTATTTTTCCAATACATGAAATACATTTTACCCTTTGCACTTGGGTCATTTTGCCCCACTCTTTTTAGAATGTAAGCTCATTTGAGTAGGGCACTCTGACCAATCTTCCTCCAACTACTTGTTGGTTATTCAATCTATTGTACAGAACTGCAGAATTTGGGGGCTTTTTAAAAAATGATAGTAGTAATAACAACAACAACAACAACAACAACATGAACTAAAACCAAACTTACAAAGAGCATTGACTACAAGAAGAGTAAGAGATCAATTTATATAATCTCTGTTTTATTCGACCACAATGTGATGTTGTCTATGGGTTTTGAGAAACTGGTTTTCATATTTTCCAACATACAGTATACTAAAAAGCAGGAGAATCAAGCAATTTTTGCTTACGCCGTCACAAAATAGTGCCCATTCATTCTCTTGCTCTGTGATGCTTCCATACAGCAATCATAACAAGGCTACTTACATTCTCACTGGCTCCGGCTGCCAAATGCTTTACATTTTTGTAAATGAGAAAACAGCTGTGGTCCAAATTAGGCCCTTTCCTTCCCTAATAGCTGTGGCATCTGGTACTTTTGTTTCTCTAAGGAACCTTGCAAGTTTTATTTTTCTTTGACAAGGAAAACATATCTAATTAAATCAGATAAATGGGAACAGCAACCGATTCACAAAAATGAAATGAGTAAAAGACCAGCTATAGGAAATGTGAAAGGAATGTGGAATTCGGAAAAAACGTACAGCGAAGTTTTGGAAATGGATGGTTTCAGTAAAATGCCAGGGTACATTGAATCCTCACACTATACACGGGTCTTGTGAACTTCACAGACTGTCCAATGACCTCGTGAACTTCCTAGGTTGAACATTGACCTCTAAATTTTCCAAAGTTGTCCAATGACCTCCTGAACTGCAAACACAGCAGGAACACCAAATATACTACAACCCCATGAACTGACAAAGTTGTACAACAAATCCCTTTGGCTGCCAGGATAATACGGTATAATGACCATATGATCTGCTCAGACAGTAGTGACAAAATGTACGGGTAGAACTGGTGCACAGTTACATGACTTGATGGAATCTGAAGACTGAAGGACTCTAGAAATATATATATATATATATATATATCTTTTTTTTTTTTTTTAAAGTTAAATAATCATAAAATCTACTAAAATGAATCTATAATCCATTAAAATTTAGTTCTTAGTAAATTTGTGGCTATGTTAACACCAATGGTCTGATGGTCACCACAGAACACTCTTGCCAAGTCCATATGAAAGATGAAAAATGTAAGGTTAGTGCTTAAACATAGTTTATATATTAATAACATTCTATTCATTGTTTATTTGTGCTCATTTGCATGTCTCTTCCCAAGGTGCATTTTTAATCATCGCCACTATTTAAATTCAAGTGTATTCTTCCTTAATTGCTACACTTACACCTGAGGGTATCTTATTACGATTGCTAGGAGGAAGAAAGAGCACAACTTGTGTCTCCATTCATAGGACCTGCTCAAAAGTAGGTGAAATGCTACAGATCTAAAAGTTCCAAATAGCAAACACCACAATGCACCAATTAGCAGTCCTACATATAGCCTGCGGGTAAATCCAGAAAGTTAAATTTTCTAGACATCTAGAAAGGATCAAAGAAATTCAAAATCAATAAAGTTCCAATGCAATTACTCAACTATATTCACAGATATGGAAAACAGGCAGTATATAAATTACAACATCTGACGTAATGCCAAATAATTAGGAAGAACCAACCACAAAAGAGACAATAAATAATAAATAAATGAGGAAGGGGAGTAAACCCCGCTGAGAAAAAACATTAAAAAAGTCTATTTTTTTTTTTTTATATAGACTAAAATGTAGTTTAGCTTTACACAAAGATACAAAAATACAGATTAGAAGCATCACAGATCTGTCTAGTTTGTACTTTGTGAAAATCATAATGAGTTTAATATTGCCAACAAAAGACGTGTTAATGACAATATGATAGGTTATCAGTGTGTAAAAACAAAATCCTTTATGACTTAATTCCTGTGTGTACTTTGCAAGTATGTGAGAACCGTGCAGTGTTTCTTAACATCAAACGCAACAATGCAGTGAATCCACCAAGCACGAACCCATTTTGCATCACAAGTTGTGTTGGTTTCTACAATACTTAATCATTCATATACCTTCCTGTAGCGGTACTTACCCGGTTCTCGTCGGACAGGGTCCTCCACTTGAGCTGCACGATGCCTGAACAATCCTGACGGGCCGCAAGCACCAAACATTTTTATTTCTGATCGGGCGCAAAGCCCGTACAGTATTAGGAACGCTGCTCGCGTTGTGAGCATGTTCTTAAAGGGTAAATGGGAGCCTAATCTTGCTGACCGTTTCCATTGGCCTACGTCATTCTGGCGCCGGCATGACGTGGACCAATCAAATAAATACCAGTAGTATTTAAACTTACCTGGCCCTAGATTCTGTGCCCTATTGTGGTTTCTGTTCACAGTACCCTTTAGTGCGTTCCTTAAGTTCTCATATTATATTCTGGTATTGACTTTGGCTTTGTTTCCTGACCGAGTTTCTCTTTAACCCTTTCCGGTCTTGTTTGCCCAACTGATTAATTACTGTGTACCCTATTTTAGCTAGTTCTCATTTTTGCTGTCTCTCCGTTACCCAGACCTCGGCTTGTATTTTTACTATGTTTTACTCTGTCTAACGTTAAGTCCGGCCACTCTAAGGCCCAATAATATTTTTATTTTCCTTTGTCCGTTTCTTGCTATCCTAAATTCTGCATTTTAGAGTTATACTTTGTGACACTTACCTAATTATTGTGATAGGAACAACAAACCCACTATCATCAATGTCACTATAATCAATGTCACATCCTAATCCCAAGCTACAATTGAGGGAGGTAGAGGAAGGGGTCTTGTTCCCCAATCCTCCTTCAACAGTATTGGCATGGCCTCTGCAAGCTGGAACAACTCTTTCTCGGGCCTTAGGACTGCTGACATCTGTCACCACCACGGCACCATATTACTAGTATTCAGCCACAAGATAATGGGATTAGCAGCATGTCCATTACATCTGATTCAACATCCAGGAGACAATTGTTTACCATGACTTTCATGCTGCAACAACTTTTACTGCCACTTCCACTGTCACTGCAGCTCCTTCTTCCATAGCTAGTTCAAGCGTTATTCCTTTTTGGTACCCACCCAAGAAGCAACTAAGGGAGAGTGCAGCAGAGTCTACTTTGTTGGAGTCATCAGAACCACTCTTTTGTGAGGACATAGTGTACCCAATGACTGATGGTGGCCGTAATGAATCCAGTGATGAGAATTCTGTTTCCTCCACCACTGCAGACATAGCACTTTTACATCTGGACCAAGAGCTACTCAACTATTATTAGGATTAGAAAAGGATAGTTTGGATAGGACATGTGGCAGCTACGACGTTGGAATGTGTTTTGAAGTTATATTTTATAGTCGAGACAAACCGTTTTGTTTTTTTTTACCCAAAGAAGAAAAAAAAAAAAGAAAAAAAGATCTAGACTGAAAAATAACCCCCCCAAAAAAGAGACAAAAACTAAAAAGGCCACCTCTTGTTACATGGATGAAGATACTGAGAGAACTAAATGAACAGTTGATAAAGCAATGTTTTTAAACTGTTCTAAGTATTGAATCAGTAAAGGTGTATAAATATAACACAATATTTTGCAGTTCTAAACTAGAATAACCTACCCCCTCACCTCTAACATCCTGCTGCTGCACAGTTGGACTGACTCATGCTAATACTACAGCTCGGGGTCACTTGGATTTAAAACAGTGATTTAAACCTGAGTCAACCCACTTCAAAAGGAGACGGAATTACTGTGAAGTCCAATAAAAACGCTTGCAGGGAGTTGTAACGAGTGTCATATCACAGTCAGGTGAGGTTTACAGTATGTGGACTTCTGCTTCCACCGATGTCGGGTTAAATCTTTCAAATAAAACCACTCAGTAAGTTTATTACACGAGCGGTTTCCCAATGCCACATGCAAGTGGAAAGTTAAGAACATGTAGTAGCTGGATTTAAAACACATGTTTGGAAATTCCAGCTTTCGTCCCAAGATTTCACTAAGCCATAGACGGAAGCACAGATGAAAGATGGCAGTGGAGAATGAATACAGCCAAGGAGGACAGACCCCTGTGGCTTTACCACCCCAGAGAAGTTTAAATGTTCCCGTCTAATGCTGGATGCAAACCACACCAACTTGAGAACTTGGGGTGGGGGTTGCAGTGTGTGTGCATGCAGGTGTGGTGGGGTAAAGTGAGAGCATGAGGGGGTCAGACATGTTATTTACAGGAACACCTGAATGAATTCAGGTAAAGTGTCAGGCTCAAATTAAAGAGGAACAGTCCCTTTTAAAATTAAGATTAATATTAAAGTCAGCAGCTTTTTTTGCAGTCTTCTATATTAATGGGGGGAAAGTGAAGCAGCAGCAACAGATGTCATTTTAATTTGAAAATAAGGTTTTTATTTTTTAAAATGACAGATACATGTGAGTGGGTTGTCAACTGCTCATTCACTTTTACCACCTTACAAAGAACAAGGCTTTCCCACACACAGTCTGTAGTGTAGTGACCATCCGCCTATTGGATTCTACCAGCTGCGAATGGTAGAAAACATAACCATACTCAGGCAGGAAGAAACAACTACAATTAAAAGCTTTAAAAAACACCTACACCGGGGGCGGAGCTAGCAGCGGAGCAGAGCGGTCGCACTCACCAAGAGCTGCCAAATACGAACCGCAACAAAGCGTTACTTCAGGTGCGATCCGACGACCACCCGGGCTCAACAACCCACACCTGACACAGGATTAGCCATGGGACGCAAACACAAGAAAACCAGAGCAGATAAAGACCCGACTACCCACGATATCGGGGAACTTCTCAGACGCTCGGAAAAGTCTGCATGGGACAAGATGGCGGCGGGAGACGACGGCTACTCATTTTCATCTTATGATCTCTCTATAGACCCCGGAGAAGGTATGGCACAAGCCCTACCACCCAACCCAAAGCCCTCACAAGCCACTGCAGAAGACCCTGCCACGCCCTCTATCCTTATGAGCATGCTGGCAGAGCTTAGATCCAATATTGTAGCAGACATGGCCGGTATAAAAGAGGCAGTGGGGGGGGTCACTACCAGGGTTCAGCGACTGGAGGCCTCAACTACCTCCCAAGAGGCAAGGATAGCGTCCTTACTGAGGTGCAATCTCAGCAAAACATAAACAACCGGATAAACACCCTTGAGGACCTCAGACGATGCTATAATATTAAGATCCGTGGCATCCCGGATTCAATAGGCCAGACAGACCTACCGCACTTCAGACGCCTGCTGGCCGATCTACTGCCGCCCAAACAGGCAAAAGCAGTGCGACTAGACGGTATGTTCAGACTGCCAAGGCCCGCAACGGCGCCAGCCGCGGCACACACAGACCTGATCCTCCGCTTTCAAAATCTGCAAGACAGAGCCCAGCTGTTGGCAGCCGCGCGGGGGAAAACCCCTCTGATATTCGAGGGAGCCACGCTGTCCCTCTTTCAGGACATAACTAAAAGCACAATGGGTTGGTGCAAGACCATGCAGCCCCTCTTACAACACCTTAGGAACAAGAACATCCAGTATAAATGGGGGACACCGAACATGATCACCTTCACGTATCAGGATACCACTTACCGAGCTCGGAGCTACCCTGAAATGGACTCACAACTGCGCACGGCAGGCCTACTGTCGCCCCCACGCAGGGAAAGCTCAAGCCTCGCCCAACTGGACCCAGCTGCGGTTGCAGTCTTCATCCCAGGGGCACCCACCCGACCACCGCACCAACGAAAGACACCCTGTGGGAAATTGAAACAGGGAGGTTCCTCCCCAATACCCCAGAGACTGCTGATAATACACTCTCCAGGATATGGCCCTCTGCCCAAGATGAACCCTTGCGAACTTACGCATGATTACCACCCAAGTTCCTCCTCCCCATTTATTTTTGGTTGATCAAAATTGACTCTTTACTAGTCCACAAAAGTCCATATAGGTCTCCCAGGAGCAGACTTCACGCACCCGAGGCACACTGGCAGATGCACTCACTGCACCCAATACCGGGGACGCAAGCACTCACGACCGGACGCACTACTGACCACATCGGCACCTGACTCCCCTCCACACACGAACATAGATGACACAACTAACAACATATCCAGTGTGACAGGAGGGTATCTCCGAGGTAGGACATACACCAGCCTAGGTCACTCCATCCACAACGAGACTCACCCCCGCACACCGGGGACTCGCGGACTTCATACCACACATACAAAAATACGCCTCCATAGCTGGTCCCAACACAGACCCATACGACACCACACATGCCCAAGACAATCTCCAAGTAGGCATACTCCCAGACTCCACCAGGTCTTAGACATGCCCGGAACGCTAGACGACTCCACAACTATACAATATATAAAAAGTGCAATGTATATATATGCCGCTACTGTATTAACATATGTTGCCAAGTATGACTACATAATCTGTTGTGGCAATGTGGACATTAATGTTGAACCTGCACAATAAAATAAAGAATATATAAAAAAAAAAAACAAAAAAAAAAAAACACCTACACCACTTAAGAATGGTTGAAAAAAAAAAAAATATATATATATAAAACAAATGAAATTTTCTATTGCAGAGGTTGCCGGCATAGTCAAACAATTTAAAAAAAAAAAAAAAAAAAAAGGACAACAAATTTCAAATACAAAGTTGCACCACAAGACTCGGCAAGGCAGGACAAAACCCCTGGTACTAAAGGCATTTTATTAAAAGAATACAGCCACCACCACTAAAAATATATACATAAAAAAAAAAAATTATCTGAACTTTAAGGTGCATGCAAGACTCCGCAAGGCAGGACAAAACTACTACAATGAAACACATTTGGGAAGTTCTAACTCAGAATTAAGGGTGGTGTAAGTGGCATGGGCAGTGGTTAGGCATAGCAGTAAGCTATCCACCTCACCAGTACCATTCCCGCACAGTCAACGTTTCTAGAGGAATTCTGCTTGAAAGTATATACAAAATGTTTTCGGCTTCCCCTACACCCCCTTGCTAAATTCCTGTGTATTACTTGTGGTTACTATTCTAATTCTATTTACAATAAAAAAAAAAAAAAAAAAAACACAAACTTTACTATCAGAGTTATTTACTGAAATTAGAATTTTCTAGAAATTCCCACTTCGGTGAATAGCCCATAATAACCTACTTAAAAACAATCAGGGTCACATTACACAGCTTAACTTTTCCCATTATTTCCTGGTGCAATGAGCGTGTACTAGTGCATTTTTCTATGATATTTGCGGGTTTTCTTGAACAGATTCTATTTTAGCGTCATTACGCACTCAATTTTAATCTCAAGGTTTATTCTTGACAAAGACAGAGAACTCAACGCTAATTTAAGATAACAAAAACAAAAAGCCAATAAAATTAGCGCTTTGGGCTTGATGCTTTGCGTTCGCACAGCAAGTTTGGCTAGCTTCATTGCATGAGGTTTATTTAGAATATTTGTTATTAAATTAAAGGGTATTCTGTCAACAGCAAATCAAATGTAATATTCATTAACATTGGGTCAAGCTTATGGTGTGCTACTCTTCTGTGATTACATATAATGATGAATAATAACCATTAAACCGGATTATTCCTACGGATTTTAAAATTGTATAGGTCACATTAATCAAGTTAGAATTTAAAAAAAAAATAAAAAAAATTAGCAGGGCCCAGAGAATATCATTAATTGTGATCGGAAACCTGCTTGGAAAGTTTTTAGCATATTATGCTTTATATTTCTTACTTTGTTTCTTCTGTTATGTTTCTATTTACAAAGAGGTAATGGTATTAAAAATGTATCAAAAATGTCAAGAACAGCCAAAGAGGTTGAAGTAAATGCTTGAGGTGATAAGATAAGTGGACCACACACCAAGTAAGCCCGAGCGTCCTAAAGATAGAAGGCACCTTACTGACCATTACCTGGGTCTTGAACCCAACAACATAGGTTATGGTTTTCTATAAAATTCTCGTATATTGAAGTGTGTAATGTGAACATGTTATGTGCATGGACGTATTCTTCGGTATGCTACGATTCCCCGATCTCGTGTTTTGACCTGTGACTCAATGTACAATTACCTGTATATCTGTAATATCTTCTTGGATCAAGAATAAAAATACTTTTTATTTTTTTTTAAAAAACACCTTGTTTATTTAAATGTCAATTAAATGATGTCCTGGGTTTGTTGACCTGGGGGGCTTTGGGGCTATGTCAAAACAGTCAAACAAATAATTTAAGACCAATATGATAGCACGTTAAAGAAAAAGCTGACTGCACCCTGTGTTTTAAATTTCTTAATCTGTTTAGCAGGTTTTTAATTTAAACTGGAATAAAAATGTACTAAAGTTAGAGAGTTACACCAAGTACCATAACCAATTCAGTGATTTGAAGTGGTTATGGTGCCTGGAGTCTATGTGCAGTGTTTCAGTATGAAATACTGCACATAAGTAGTTCAACCCCTTGGCTGCCAGAGGTGTAACTCCACCTCCAGCAACATAATTCCGGTGTCATTAGCCAGCCCGAAGCTCTAATTTTAATTCTGTGCATATGTCCATTCACAGTGTGACGCTCTCAGACAGTGAATGGTAACTGTATCAGCTTGCGGCTTCTTCAGAAACCAGAAGTGCTTTACCAGCTCTGAAAGGATCCTTGGAGCCTGGCAGGAACCCAGGTTTGAGGGCATATTGTCGCTAAATGGTTTGGTTATGATGCTTGGAGTCACTCAGAAACATTGTCAAAGCAACGATTTTCTTTTCCCTACCAAGTGAAACATTTAAAGGTAAGCAACTTATCTGCTGAAATATCCAATCACAGTTGGCTTCAAAAGTGAGATGTAATGCTATCAGGGTTCTCTCTACCACGGAACGGTCTTTAAGTATACATTACAACCAGGTTTACTAAAGCTTGGAACATTACAATAATCTGGCATAAAACTTCCTACCCAAACACCTACATTGGGGGAGCAATGGCAAATGCATTCTGAACCCTCTAAGTGTTCCTTTAACCCCTTAAGGACCAAACTTATGGAATAAAAAGGGAATCATGACATGTTACACATGCCATGTGTCCTTAAGAGGTTAAAATAAACCATGGATGCTCAAGGAACTCTCTCACGGAAGAGATAAAATAGGTATAATTAAATCTTAACTCTGAAATGTAGGCTTTAATATCTGCTCTGGAAAAATTCTCTAATTTAGCAATATAGTTACAAACGGACTATAATAAAATACAAATAAAAAAAATTACCAAACACATGTAAGTAAAGGCCATATAAATGCCAATTGAGAAGTTAGATCTCTCCGGAAGATGCTGCAGTGTACACTGTGACTGCAATGTTTGCATGTGAAGGCTAGTATAAATATTTATTTATTCAGCGTATTTCTCTCCTTTCGAGTTTTAAGGGCTTAGCACACACTTTCAAACTAATTGGCAGGTTGTAAATAGATCTTACTATTTGCCAACTTAATGGCATTTATTTAGAACAAAAATGGATTAAGATTTAATGGCTAACAACAACTGCAGAGAAGGGGATTAATTGGTTATTTAAGAAGACTTAAAAGGTTAATGGGCAGTGTGGTAAATTCAGTCGAATATATGCTTGTACAGGAAGAGGAAATAGTAATAGCTTTAACTTTTTGAGATATATGGAATAGCCTTCCATTGACACCACATTTCAAAGAGTCCTTTTTAAACAAAAACAACCTCTTACAGCTGTGCCCCTCTTTTCTAGAAACTCACCAAAACAAATCTCAATAATGGTCTAAACCAGCATTTCCTAATTGTGTTCTTCCGTGGAACACTAATTGGGGTTCGGCAAAAAAAGTTTAAAACAAAATGGCCGCGGGCAGCGAGGTTGCAGTGAGCAGTGCTGCTCCGCTCCCTCTCGCTCACAACAGTGATGCCGGAGCCAGAATAGGACGTCCCAGGGCCTCAGTTACCGCTGGCGACCATCCCACACCCTAACAGTCCAACAGGGACCTGATTCGCATCAGGTACGGGACTTGTGTGACGCGGCACCACTTCTACAATCATTAGGCCTAACTATGGACTCCCTCAACCCAAAAGGCCGGAAGAGCCCAGTATCCCCACAGCACAGATGGGACCCAACCAGAACTGTCCCGTTCATCCCACAAGGCCTCACACCCGACCCATACGCTACTATTACCACTTGAACAGCGACGGACGACCACACCGAATACCTGTCGAGACGGCCAGAACATTTACACCGAACATACGGTAACCAGCCCCTCTAGTGTCACCAAGACGCGGTCGGGACAGTCGACACACAGCTTATCAATCCCTGACTGAACTGTGTTTAACGTTTCCAAATGTTGATGCCATGTCTAATGTCAAACGTTGATGACATGTCTAACCCCTATTGCTCTTTGGTTACTGTTACACCCTACTTATGCTTAACTTAAAGTATATTAGCCACAGCTCTATACTAACACACATCTTTTAAATGCAACAAACAGGCGAAAATGAACACACACATAGCAGTTATAAAACACCTTACAACCAAACATTAATTAAGGTTATAAAGGGCAGAAAGCCTATAATAATGTCAAGTACTAGCCAAGTCAGAAAAGGTTAAATCATAATAAGGGTTTGCACAGAAATGATAGAAATGATCTGTCATGGTACAAACTAGCTAATATATACTCACTTACCACCAGAAGCTGCTGTGTTTATTGGGTCCTTGAAAGTAATGCCTCAATGTATTTCTGTTTCCGTATTCATAGGACACATTATATTATTTAACCCCTTAAGGACCAAACTTCTGGAATAAAAGGGAATCATGACATGTCACACATGTCATGTGTCCTTAAGGGGTTAAGCAAAAATTAACATTTTGTTGGAAAAGAATACACTTAAAAATATATATGTCTGTGATTACCGAACGTGTTTATATTTAAAAATGTGCGCACATCACACTAAGAAGGTCAACCATGCAACTGTCTGGCTAGTAAAAACTAGTGTAGCTATATCGGTGATAGTGTATCATGCATTAAGCATTTTGTTAACGTTGACACACTTATGAACCACCTTGACTCTCCCACTACCTAACCGCTAGACCGAACACCCATTCGCTACTTACATAAAGTTTTTCTGGTTATAATTTCATATTACTAACAATTTTCAGGGCTGCTATATAAATATATAAATCTATATATAAAGGGAAAGGAGGCTTATCATACTTGAACCCAGGGGAGCTAAATTTGGACAACCCCTATACTTTAAGCACCCTGTCAAGTTAAACTAAGAAGCAGCCAATCACCTCAGCAAGTTCGGGGCCCTTGCCCTAGCATACCATCCATGAACTCAGCGAGCCACTAGTGTCCCCGAACCTCAGGCCCATGTTAGGTTAATCCTAGTCGGCCTACGCCGCACGTCCCTAGGGTCAGACTGGACAATCCAGCATGTTTATTCACAGTTATCCTATACTTTTATTTTTGGTTTTTGTGTTTGAAACATGTGCCTAACATTAACCGCCTCATAAGCTTGGCCAGCTCCTCAAACAGATGCGTTG
This sequence comes from Pelobates fuscus, assembly GCF_036172605.1. Lineage (NCBI taxonomy): Eukaryota > Metazoa > Chordata > Amphibia > Anura > Pelobatidae > Pelobates > Pelobates fuscus. Next base: position 73,294,260 of record NC_086326.1, on the reverse strand, counting down.
TCTCCCCTTCTGCCCAGATAGTGGAAGTAAACGCCGTCATTGTGGGAGGTTAAGACATGCAAACTGAGATATGTAACTACTCTGTTCATAAATGTTGTTTACGCTACTTTAACCATAAAATAACAGTGCAGTATGCTTTAAATCTTTGTACAAACCAACATTGACTATTGTATATTTTTGATGTACCTTATTCTTGTCATTGCCAAATGATGTACTCACTACTGCACTGCCAAAAATAAAGAATTAAAAAAAAAAAAAAAAAAAAAAAATAGAATATGACGTCACTCCGGCTCTGGCATCACTAAGAGGGAGCTGAGCAGGGAGATCACTGCTCCCTCGCCACCCGCACGTCAGTCGCTCAGCAGCCCCACTGGATCCCAGGGACTGCTCTCCAGCCACCCAGCGGCCCCACTGGACCACAGGGACTTCATGCCATCAGCCCCACTGGACCCCAGGGACTCCATGCCAGCACTCCTAAAGGTAGGGGGGCTGGGTGGAGTAAAATGTTAAAAAAAAAATTATAATAAGTGTATGTGCCTGTGTGTGTGTGTATCTGAGTGTGTCAGTGTGTATCTGTGGGTACAAGTGTGTGTATGTCACTGTGTAGCTGAGTATGTGTATATCTGTGTTTCAGTGTGTGTATTACTGTGTGTCAGATACATATACACACTGACAGATTAACACACTGACACATTCCACGATGTTGATACACTATGTCAAAGGGTTCCACAGGTAAAATTAATTGGTAACCCCTGGTCTAAACTATAATGGATTTAGAAAATATTTTGTAAATAAGTTAGATATGTCCTGCTCTAAATTACATTTTCAACAAAAATAATTGTGCCAACGTTTCATGGAGTGACCAAAATAGTCTGGATAAACTAGACCCCCTAATCATACCTCCAGGCAAACCCCTACAGAATTTTTTTAAACCCTCATTGGTGATTTGATCGCACAATATACTGTACATTAACAATCCCATACCTCCTATAAAATAAGAGGTAGATCTTTAGGCAGACTGGAGGAAGCCAGATCTATCATGTATGCATCAAAATATCCAACTGAATGTAGTCTCGAGATGCATTTCTCAAAGAGTTCTATTCTACAAAGTGGTACAAAAATTTAAAATGCCTAATATTTCCATGGTGATGGCACCCATTTTGATTACTTTACACCACTTTTTAGAACAAAATACTTTGAAAAGTCCCCCCTTAGTGTTATGTCTCTGTCCCATGAGGGTAGATGACCACAGAATCTTTGGGTTACAATAAAGGTCTACTAAAGTCACACTTCATTTCAATGCAGTGGCCTAGGTGCTTGGTCCTGTAGGTTTAAATCCCTGAGGGTTAAATAATACATTTTAAAAAAAAGTTAACCTTTAGGGGTGTTTAGGGTTTTTTGTTGTTGTTGTTGTTTTTTTGTTTTGTTTTTTAAATCAGATCACAGTATAATACTGTGATCTGTATTTTGATTACTGTAGGCAGTGATCAACTGGCAGACCAGTGGAGCGTTAACCCCGCAATCCGGGGTTAACTTTAGTAAATGACGGAAATTTTCCGTCATGCATCCTTAACGCAAGGACAAGCATGACAGAAAATTTCTGTCTAGCGTCACAAAAGGGTTCAGAAGTTGCAATGTTTACATTGCATGATTAAACACACTGTATCAATGCTTTCCAGTCATGTGACTGCAGCAGGAAGTGCTTCCATTGGCTGTCAGTAGGATACCACTTCCTGCTGCAATAATGGAGTAAAACTCTGTCATGTGACTTCATTCAGGGCTTTCCTATGGGGCATTTTGATGCATGCATAGTACTTGCCTAACGCTCTATTAGGAACAGGTTAGTGTTTGTTAAGGAAAATGTTCCTGATTACATGGGATTAAACACGCACACTGCAAATCATTATTTTAAAAATAGAAGCACAAGCCATGTCAGATAAACTTACACTGAAGTTCAGCTGTTCAAATGAAAATAAAAGCACATTGTTATTTTAAGGATAGCCAATTCTTAGGTTACATAAATTTGAAATACGTAACCTGAAATATTATACACTAAAAGAAAAAAAATTGTACAAACACGGTTACTCTATCTTTTGTTGATACAATGATGTATTGTGCTAGGGAAAACTAAGAGAGTTAAAAAACTCTTATCAGCAAAATCATTTTTTTAAATCACGATTATATGTTTATTTTAGGATGGTTATTATTTCATCGCTTACTTTGAAACACCAATGTCACAATTGGGAATAGGGAGATGTGCCAGAACCTTACACAACAAGGCCCTGAAACTGTTTACATAGTATGATATTATGTTTAATGCTACAGCAAGAATACCAAATTATGTTGGTTGTACAGAGAAATAAGAAAAAAGAAAAAAAATGTAAAATGTTTTTTTTAAAAAGTGATAAAAAAGTTATAATGTGCATGTGTCAATCAGTATATTATTTAGTAATAATATTTGTGGCACTGAGGAAACCTGGCATTCTTTATGATAAATGATTAATAAAAATATATAGTTTTGCTTTAGCAGTAACAGGCTAGCTTAGATTATTCAATTAATAAACACATCAATATTTTGGTGTCGTATAGGAACTTTCTCAAGGATGGTTAAAACTGTGCATATAAAAATCTGCAGGCTTGTAGTTTAGCAACACTACATGTATTTTTAATACGTGCTTTTTATTACACTGTTATGTCAGTCCCAACTAATTGACTGTCTGAAATCTTATCCTTCAATGCCTGTGTGTGGTCCGCAGAGACGTTATCCTCCTCACTCCAAAACAGACATTTCCTACAGGCATGCCTTAATGCGTTACAAAAACAAAAAAAATCTTAAAGAAAAGGGGGAAACAAAATGAAATTCAGTTTCAAAATGTAACCCACAATTCTTTGTACAAAAAAATTTCAAACATGAGAGAATACTGTATCAAGGTTTTGCAAATGCGATGGATATAATGGGGTTTTATAAGAAAAAAAAAATGATGTAACTCGCCAAAATATTAACCACATGCAATTTTTTTAAAATCGGATGCGAATTCAACAAAATTGCTCTGTGCCGCAATCTTTTGGGTGGCCAGATTGAATCAGATCTGTAGTGAAATACTCTTTGTTAGTCCTGCTGTACAGACAGTGTCTGGGTTTAATTAACATATGTATAGCAAAGGCTCTGAACAGTTGGAAGTTCTCTGGGACAGCAATTAACTAAACTCACCTTAGCTTTATATAAAATATACCAGCTCCTACCCTCCAATACTGCAGGAAATGCACACAGCAGGTACATGCACAATACACCAACTCTTACCTTTGACAACTGGAGGAAATGCACACAGCAGGTACATGCACAATACACCAACTCTTTCACTTCAACTTGAGTTAAAGCACACAACAGGTACATGCCAAATTTAAAGCTGCAGGGTTCAACTTTCTGAAACTCAATACTGCAAGATTTCACAGGGGAAAATGGAAGATTTAACAAAGATATACACATCCTGTAATGCAATCACAAAGGCAACTGAACCAACGCCATATGGTCTCATTTATGGAAATGTATTATTATGCACACTCGGGAACTCAAATGTAACAAAATATAATGAGTGTTGCTTGATTGTGAATTTAGAGGTAAAAGAAAATAATTGAAAGTGGGAAAAAAAAAAAATCTTTAAAGAGGGACTAGTACTTCCCAGGATTTTTAACGTTATGTTTACTTATTGCCCAAGTTTTTCAAATATGTATTTGCGAGGTATGCAATATACATTTATCTACAGATGGCTATATTTTTTTCCTGCAACTGGGCGCCTCCATCTTAGCTCCTGCCAATCACGGTTATAAACGCTGTCCTTGGAACTCAGCGTAGAGAAAGCAGAGGAGAAATTAAACTAATATTTCTATTTCTCCACCTCCTCTTGGATTGAATTGGATTATCGTGTGATTTGCTAAACCTTTAACAAAAAAATAAATAAAAATGTGTAAAAAAAAAAAAATAGCATCACAAAAAAAGAAACGAAATATGAAAAAAATTAAAAAAATTACAAATACTCAAAACCCCAAAACCATGAGGTTAACACGAAGTATAGTTGTATTCCAATGTTTTATTCAATGGCGTAATGTGACGATTCCCCTTTAATTAAATGAATACATGCATCTGATTAACAAAATAAGCATTTTTCATTGAAGGTTCATTGGTGCTGCAATACAGGTCTGCAAATAGGCCTTCATTCATAATCAAGTAACGTAAAGTGAAAATATACACAATGCCCATTCCATGTTGATTTTCCATTCTAAATCCTGAAGTGCATATCAATTCCCATAAATAAAGGGCATATTTTAACTAACTATACTTTATGCACAGACTACTACTGTAATCTGTGGCACAAATCCTAGCTTCCTCTGCAGAAAAGGAACAGCCTAAGGATAGCATATTTAGAATTCAAATCCCATCTGAAGCACATGCTAATAGCTTCCATTAATGTTATTCAGAATGTCACCTGATCTACCCAGACACTGCCTTCCATTCTGGATACAAAAGATAGTGGAAGCTTTAAAAAAAAAAAAAAAAAAAAAAAACACTTAACCTTATCATGTGACAATACCAGGTACTGTGGCCATCGTCACATATTTCTGAAGGTTTAGTGCATTATTCCCATGTGTCCCTCTTAGTACCCAATGTGATATATTAGGGCAAGAAAACTCTTTCGGGAGGTGACGAACAAGTTTTTAGTTAGTTATACGAGACAATACTACTTTCTACTCAAGAACATGTAATATGTGTTGTGTATTGCCTCCATACATAGTGTATGATTGACTAGGATCGTAGAGAACCAATAGAAGACTAGAACTCTTAATAGTTGTATAAATCTATTAATGCAAGAAAGGGTATCGTATTATTAAAAGCACTTTCGCATTACAATTTTAGTGGCAATTTACAATTGTTTGCCATTAATCACACTTAAATATGTTTTACTCATGCAATGTTCTAAATCCTGTAGCAGTCTTAACAATTCGATTTTTTTCGAACAATATATCTTGCCTTCTTTTCCTATCAATTAAAACCGACCAATTCTACCTTGATAAAAGTAGAATAGCAATTGTTAATGGATCCTGTTTTCTAAAGATATTAAATATCAAATGTATACATACCACAAGCTATATCTTGTAAGTGGCATCTACGTTTTAATCACAAATGTAAAATATACACATCTGATTCTCAATTGCAGATAATTTTTTTTCCTAATAATGTGGGAGTTTGAAATTTTGTGAAAGAGTCGAACCACATGTTGAACGAAAACAGATCACATTTAATAAGCAAAAGGCATCTGACATTCTGAAATAATCTCAGGGCATTTAGGTCTTCTCAGCAATGCTATTTGGAAATAAAATGTTAAAATCACGATAATTATATTTACACTTCGCTACTCCCTTCAGAGATGAATGTTGGTGCAAGGTCAATCTCTTCCATAAAAGGTCACCAGTCTGGTTAGCATATTTTTACAATTATACATGGATGCTCTGTGACTCCTTTATCCGGGGTAATTTTGAAAGCCAAATTATAATGATTGCATTCCGCATAATTCCTTCAGCCAGGATATGAGGGGAGCCACCCTGCATATTTCTGTGCCGTAATTCAAGAACACAGCACAAAAAGAGAGTATATCGTCCCGTAAAGATAGGAAGATTTTGTAAGGGTCAACCGGAATTTCACAGAAAAGACAACAAACTCATAATAACAAAATGAGCCCAATTGACAAAATTTATGCAATATTGCGGTATTTGCAGCCAAGTGAAATTTCACAGAAATTAAAAGATACATACTTTATAGACATAAAAAAAAAAAAAAAAATATATCAGTTAAAAATGAAATTTAAAAAAAAAAAAAAAAAAAAAAAAATCATTAATGGCCTACAACTACATCAAGATCCATCATTTTCATAATATGCACATATCAACTTCTCTTAATCCAGCGCTGGGCTCCCTCTGCGCTGGTGACCTCTCCTCCCTCTGACGACGTCAGCTCCTGAGTGGAGCCGAATGCGTGGCCAGAGCCGTGCGCGCATTTAGACCGCCAATAGGAAAGCATTATTCAATTCTTTCCTATGGGGATCTGAACTCACGCTGCACGAGTTCAATTAAATTTTCACACTGAGAATCGCGGAAAGCAACCTCTAGTGGCTGTCAGGGATACAGCCGCTAGAGGCTGGGTTAACCCTGCAGAGTAAATATAGCACTTTCAGAGAAGCCACTACGTTTTCAGCTGCAGGGTTAAAACTAGGGGGACCTGCGGAAAACATGGCATTCAGACCACTTTATTGAGCTGAGGTGGTCTGGGTGCCTATAGTGGTCGTTTAAGTACTCTGTAGATTTATTTAAGACTATTTGCAGGTTACACAAGTGGAGAAAGAAAATGACGAGATCACGGATTACAGTTCAACTAGGTTATTCACTAAACTGTGAAGTGCTGGAAATTGAAAGAATACAAATAACCCATTTCTAAATTTAGACTAGACTACCCCAGCTGAAAAAAAAGATACATAGCCAACTTGAAAGAGCTTCAAATTCAGCCATTTTGACTTAGTCAAATTTCTTTTGATTTCCTGTTAATGCACAATTTGAAATTATCAGTGTTGTCTTAAGTAAGAGAATGGCAGATTTAAGAGAACATGAACAAATTCACTATGTTTCATACTTGCATCTCAAAATGTTGTTGAAATTCTTAAAAAAAAACATCCAACCTCGATCTCAATCATTGGAAAACACAATGAAAATAGACGTTTCTGGGCCATTCATAATGAACTTTAAAAAGTTAATTCTCTGAGTGAATCCAAAACACGAATAAGCTGCCTTTGTAGGTTCCAACAGATATTTTACATAGAAGATACAAAAGAAGTGATGGTGTGCAATAATTAATAAAAAATACTCACTATGGGTGTCTTTAAAAGATAAAACCTCTATGCAATATATAATACAATAAACAATCAGCATCCGTGTCACAAACCTAGGCGCAAACTAGGTGTATCAATATTAATTATTGGTGCAAAAAGTGGTTTATGTGACAAACAAAGTGATATTATTATTGTGTCCAAATTTCATTACCAGGATGTGTTTGTTGGTTGGTTGCTGCACTTATTAGATCTATTGTATTTTGTGCCATTCTATTTATATAGGTTTATACAGTTTACATGGAAGATGTCAATTAAGGCAATTAAAGCAACATTCATAAAGAACGTTTCAACCCACAGAGAATTCGGAACTTTGTTTTTTTTTTACATTGATAAATGTCTCAAGAAAAGTACAAAAAAATCCATTGCATTACTTTCTATAAGTTATATTCCTGGAAGAACAGTACACAGGGGGGGGATTTATTAAAGTGCTCTGTTCTAAAGAGTTTATTTCAATTACAAATAAAACCAGTGGGAACAGCTAACATTTGGTGACTGCACATTTTCCATTGTTTTTGCACCACTTCTGATAATATTCTCATAAAAACTGTATTACAGGCTGGCATGGATTGGGTACCAAGTGTGATCAACAATAAACCCAGCGGTCAAAAGAACCAGTAGGAACTTCTAAATAACACATGATACAGATTTTCACATATTGATACAATCCAGTACCTTTTAAACGATCGTGTTCTTTTACTGAATGTGATACAGCAGTAGGTAAGTTCTACAGAGTTTCTATGAGGGATATAGGTATAGCTTGGCATTAACCTGAAGAATGGATACGAACAATAGTAGCTTTGTAATAGCTCCATTAGTCCTGACGGGGATCACCTTAACAAGGTTATTATTAACAACAACAAGTTACACCGTGGACTATATAAACCGGATAAACAGATCAAAACCTGCAAGTAAATTATTACAAGCAAACGTAGTTGCATGGAAACAGAGGGAAACAAAGACTCGGCTTAAACGTGCTTGCAATTTTTCATCTCAAAAACATGTATATTTGTAAGTAGCGTTTCTATGTTGCTTAGAAATGAATTTAACTGGTAAGTAAAGCAAATGTGCATGGATTCCCTTTTTCAACACTTCCAAAAATAAATAGCATAGGTGAGTGTGAACACGGGTACAAGCCAAGTTTAGAAACTCAGCCTACGTTAAAAGGTGCAGCATAAGAAAACCTACACACACACACACACACACGTTTGCATTGTTATTAAAAAACGTCTGTTACTAGTAAGTGGCAAACAATACTGAACAGGTCATTGTTGACAACGTTGACACATGAAACTGTCAGGAACGTAATGCCATAGAGTATACAATGCTTCCACTTACTGTAAGGACACGCAAATGACTATCATTTCAACTATTTATTCAGCTTATTAACAGGGAGCACCATAAAATTATCCTGACCCTTTCTCCACAGCACCAGAGCTCCACTGAAGAGACAGAGCAGAAGGCAATGTATGCCTCTGCTGTGGTCACATGGAGATGTAGGGACCAAGACAGTAGGGAATTGCAGTGACACACAAAAGGATATTGGTGGGGTTAAGAGGTACACAACAAACAGGGGGCCTAATGCCAAGGTGGTCAAAAGTAATCACTGGGATGGATTAGAGGCCACAACTAAGACTCAGGGGGGGGAAATATGAGGCAGAATGACGCAACTAGGACAAAAATACAGAAGGGAGACTTGAATGGGGGTGGGATATGAAGAGCGTGGTAGGAGGCGCAAGGGGTGGAGAAACAAGTACACAGGTATAAAAGTAGAGAGGCATTGGTAGAGGTGAGGGAAACATACAAATAATACACACCTCATTCATAACATACTACAAAACAAGCCATCTTAACTGGCATGCCACACAAATAAGACTACCGAAAAGGGATAACAGTAAAGGACTGCACACCTGAATCCTGCTATACTCTGTACAAATATATCGTAACACAAAAATGTCTGCCAGTGTAGATACCCTGACAATGGAAAACAAGGAAGTAAAAATTCCCTGTTTTTGTAAAACTAAATTAACATGGTTTGACAAAAGAAAAGAAAAATCATGAATGGTCCGCATCCATAACTTTCCTCTCCCTTACCTACTACAATAACTCCTTGCAGCTATGATACTTGGAACGTCACTTTAAAATTTTAATTTTGTGGAGCTACACGGGCTCCCAACAGATGTATTTGTGCCAGGCACAACTGAAGAATATATCTATTCTATATATATTTTTCTTTCTTAAGGCTTCTGTAACAACTTTTCGACAGACATTTTCCATATGAAAAGAAGTTAGAGGAGTATTGTTACCAAGATAAAGTCAGGATATATGGATTAACATTTGGTAAAAAAAAAAAAAAAAAATCTTTAGTTCAGCTGTACGTCACCCCTGCGACTGACATGGATCTCTGTGGGAAATTGGTGGAGTTCCTCTATACTATTGTATTCCATGCGCATGCTATGTTAAGTATCACTGCAAAGTGTGAGCCAATTTCCTTATTTATCAGAACACACAGCACAATAGAACATTGGAGCTTTTTACAGCCGCTCCTCAGCTGAATACACAAGAACAAACGCTGTGATCGGGACAGAGCTGTCTGTCTTACTGCAATTAGATTTACATTTAACCCGTCATAAAAATAAGCCTCCATAATCAGGGAACTGACAAGTACTCTCAAAAAACAAATTAATGTATGCCTTTCATGTCAAACATAACCTGTGACACAGCGAAGGATTAGGATCCCGCAAGGTCCTAGGCAGGTTAGCAGTGCCCCTTCATTCTTCACATAGGGATGGTTAATGGAGCCAAACAAATCCATGGTTTCAGGGCCTCTAGGCAGTTCCCTAGGGTCGCCTTATATTTAATCCTGTTCTGCTGTGACATGTGCATGTCTAGGGTTCTAAATGTGCTAAAATGTGTATTTGCTAGTCATTTAGCTGCTGACTGGATAGACTGGCAGATATTGCAAAAATTAAATCTTGTAACGTGGGTTTATTGATTGCAAAACACACGCATGGCCAAGCTTTGGCTAGAGCAACATTGGAAAGTTTCCCCAATTCAGCTATTGTGGACTATGGTTTTATTTTCAGTTTACTACAATTTCAGTTTTAGTATAAAAATTCCACAGTGTTACTTACAGTTCAGGGTCTAGCTAGAATTAGCCTGCACATTTCCTAGGTTTTTTTTTTTTGTAATCTGTGCCAGAATGCGTTCGTAATCTATCCCAGAATGCTTTGCTCCCATATTTCTCTCGAAAGTTGAAATAACTAGAAACAAAACATTTTTTTGCCTTTCTTATGTGGTTCCAAATATCTTCTCAGGGAACCTCTAACAATACCTGAACAGCATCTTTTTCCAGCTCCCATCACCTATATGGCCTCCAATTCTGCTTTCTGCTACTTACTTTCCATCGCTAATCTCAAACAGGAGGTGGGCAGAGCAGCGTTCCCCTGTAGAACTCCCCATACAGAGAAATGGCTGGCAGATAATATCAAGCCTGCCACCGGTCTGAGTCCTGAAATTGTCCACATCATCTGCATTCAAACAAAAAGCATCTGCCCTCATTGTTAATTTATAACAGTATTGTATAGGTCTTCTATTATGTGCGTAACATTGTATTTGTGCGCCACAGGACATAAAGACATTCCAAATCTCACATGCCCTTATTAGTAAAGCATTTTATACATAAACTGGATTCTGGGCAAGTCATATATGCATGCAATCACAAAGTTAAAGGAACACTATAGTCACCTAAATGACTTTAGCTAAATAAAGCAGTTTTAGTGTATAGAGCATTCCCCTGCAATTTCACTGCTCAATTCACTGTCATTTAGGAGTTAAATCACTTTGTTTCTGTTTATGCAGCCCTAGCCACACCTCCCCTGGCTATGATTGACAGAGCCTGCATGAAAAAAAAAACAACTGGTTTCACTTTCAAACAGATGTAATTTACCTTAAATAATTGTATCTCAATCTCTAAATTGAACTTTAATCACAATAAGGAGGCTCTTGCAGGGTCTAGCAAGCTATTAACATAGCAGGGGATAAGAAAATCTTAATTAAACAGAACTTGCAATAAAGAAAGCCTAAATAGGGCTCTCTTTACAGGAAGTGTTTATGGAAGGCTGTGCAAGTCACATGCAGGGAGGTGTGACTAGGGTTCATAAACAAAGGGATTTAACTCCTAAATGGCAGAGGATTGAGCAGTGAGGCTGCAGGGGCATGTTCTATACACCAAAACTGCTTCATTAAGCTAAAGTTGTTCAGGTGACTATAGTGTCCCTTTAAAAAGGAGGGGAGAGTTTAAAAAAAAAAAAACACATGACTGATGTTAGCAACGACAAAAGTCATAACAGTATACATTTAAAAAGAAAAAAAAGTTTGCATAAGTAAACAACAAGGCGAACATCTTGATGCTGGTTCAACCTTTGGTCACTCTGTACCATTTTACAGCACCTAAACGACAAACTACTTAAAAAAAAAAATGTACCATTCTTTTAAAAGAGCACTATATAGTGTCCTTCTGCCGCTATGCTCCCCTTCCTTGCTTCAATGTAAAATAACCCTATCCCAGCGCCAATGTCCCAGGTTGCTGGCTCCATGTCCTCAGAGTCAGCGCAAGGTGGACACCTGATGCGCAGTGAATGCTTTCCAATGGGATTTCGCAAGACACTGGACATTCTCATGCAATGTGTTGTTTCACTGACTTAAATACCGCGAAAAGTCAGGAAGCCTCTAGTGGCTGTCTGGTACACAGCCACTAGAGGCTAGCCCTTTAATAGCTTAATGTAAACATTGTAGTTTCTTTGGAAATCAATAAGATGAAGTGTTCTGGGCGCCTATAGTTTGTAGTTTCCTTTTAAGCAAACATCTAGCATTTAACAGGTAATGAAAAAACAATCAAACCACATAGGGCAAACAGAGTTGCAAAACACAAAGGGAACAAGTCCATTGATCCAGACAAGATCTTGATTTACATCCACTATGCTTGGTTCATACCTCTGTAGTGCAGAGATCTTAATACATACACAGAGATGTGATGTTTGATACACCCAGTTAATGGCTTTGTCATGTTAAATCCTTCCAGTGATGCAATCAATTAACACAAACATGAAATACACTATCAGGGTTACACACAAACATATTATTTGTTGGGAATTAACCAGGGAATTGCAAAATGTAGGCCATAATCGATAAATCAGAATCTCAAATTTTGTCGTAAATTTGCACTTACCTGATCAATTATATGCAAGACAACTATGTTGGCCTAAACTTTACAAATCCATCAGTTGATGGTTTTGTGAATAATCGTGTATGGGACACGCCAAAATAAGGACACAACAAGCCTCCAATAAATACAATCACTCACCAAGTACAACTTTCTTCAAACAATAACATACATGTGCTCTTACTCCATGCAGGTTTTGTTAACCTAAATATATTGGGATTAAAAAAAAATTACTACGTCCATTCACCCTCCCAAACTTCCATTGGCCCAAAGTCATGCAATAGCGTTACCCCTATCTTATTTTATTTCATCCACCCTCACGACAGTCAAAAAGGTTTTTGTTAAGAGACTGACTCATCGAAACAGCCCAATGAGATAAACACAAAAACCATCAATTTATTTTAATTGGGACAAGTATTACAATAATTAATTATTACCTACTAAACGCATGAAAAATACTATGTAATTATGGACGTTGGGCGAATAATCTTGGGCAAATCAACTGCTTCTCCGTAGAGTAGCATTAAAGGCCCTGCTACACATGAGTGGATATCTCTGCACTGCACCAACAGGATTCTCGTCATAGAAAAGCATGTTTCCCTATAGGAGACTAAGCTGCAGTTGACATTGTCTTGATACCAAATGAGGACTCATTTTTTATTTTTTGTCTTCCATAAGAAGTGCCCTTGATTGACAGCCACTAGAGCACATTAAATGCCAAACAGAATCATTGCCATTTGTCACAAACAGCAATGCTTACATATGTCACAGTGAAGAACCAGCATTTAGAAACAAATCCAATATTTTATAGAGCGTCCTTTTAAGCAGTCACAAGTTATATTAAAAAAAAAAAAAAAAAAAACCTATATATAATTGACTCAATTCTACTTTTTAGATATATCCATCTGGAATGGCTGCATGAAGTTACTCAATAGGGTTAACAAATGAACACATGTTATAAAGAGTTGCGATGGGGAAATATTGTCAAACAAAATAATTAATCTACCATGATAGCTGCCAAAACAAAAGAACACTGTGTTAACATATGGTAACAAAGCTTCAACATTTGTCATATACTCAACAAATGGTTGAGTAATTGGTTTTATGTACCAATTTATATATAATGCCTTAGAGAAAAAGAAAAAAAAAAAAAAGGTGCCCAACTTTTAAATAGTCAATTGGAGCACTAGTGGGTCTGCCTACACATTGCTCCTTATAACCAAAGGGCAGCTCAAATCATCACATAGGATAATTTGAATTGCTCTTTAAGCTAATAGACATAGCTGCAGTCAATAAATACACAGCCCAGACCAGTCTTTCGTGAGCCGGGCTGTGTTTTAGCAATTCCTGAAAGAGGGGAGAGAGACTGGATTGACCGTTCTTGTGGACGGTCTATAGCAGCAGTGATTTCTACACATCCTTACGATTACAGCCCACTCGCAGATATAAGAGTGGACTCAGAGTGCTCTAAGCACTTGTATATCAAGTTCAGCCTCACATCTGTTTTTTCTGTTGATTCAAAAGAAGGCAACAAAAAAAAAACATTAAAAAAAATACACAGTTTGAAGTGCTTTATAATTTTGCAACAAACTAGTAAAAACATTTCTTCTTGACCCCAGAATGGCAGTCAAATATCTCCTTGGATCAAGAAGCTATTACCCCACTGATTACAAATGATATCCCTGAATATTATATTTTTGCAAGTATTCGTCCAGTTGCTGTTTAAACATCTGTATGGACTCTGATAAAACCTCTTCAGACAGAGAATTCCACATGCTTATTGATCTTACTGTAAAACAACCTTTCCCTTTTACTAAATCTCCTTTATTCCAGTCTAAATGTGTGACCATGTGTCCCATGTATGAGCACATTTCCAAACATATATTTGTATAATGCCTTCATAATCCCCTGTGAGGCGCAGTTTTTCCTTTAAAAAAAAACAGATATAAACTTGTTAATATTTTTTCATAACTACATTATTCCATTCCTTTTATTGATTTTGTAGCCTGTCTCTGCACTTTTATTTGCCATCATTTCCATTTTCAGAACAGGTGCCCAAAATTGCACAGCATATTCAAGCTATGGTCTTGCCAGTGATTTATAAAGAGACAAAAAAATAAAAAATATTTATACATTACAAAACTTTACTGGCCTTAGCAACTGCCGATTGACATTGCATATTGTTTCCTAGTTTGTTGTCTATAACAATTCCCAAATCCTTCTCATGTGTTGTTATTCCTAATTCACTACCATTTAGGGTGTAAATTGCTTGTGCATTCTTTACCCCAAAGGGCAAAACTTTGCATTTTTCTACATTAAATTTCATCTTCCATTTGAGTGCCCAGTTCCCAATCTACCCATATTCTTCTGTAGCAAAGCAATAT
>NC_086326.1:73162220-73274720 GCF_036172605.1 Pelobates fuscus | reverse complement strand
AATAGCAAACCAGATAAAAACATGTAACCAATTCTATCAGATTCAGAGCTCCTAGCAACATCTACTGGGTTAATTAATTAATATTACAGTTAATAAATGCAATGTTACCATAGCAGCCCTGCCTCCACATTCACATCAGGGTCTACTCATCCACACCAATATCTACTCACTCACTCACTCTCAAAAAGCAGCACTTGCTCACTCAGTGTGTACTCACCCAGTGTCCACTCACTCTCAGAGCAGCACTAGCTCACTCAGTGTGTATTCACCCAGTGTCCACTCACTCTCAGAGCAGCACCAGCTCACTCAGTGTCCACTCACCCAGTGTCCACTCACTCTCAGAGCAGCACTAGCTCACTCAGTGTCCACTCACTCTCAGAGCAGCACTAGCTCACTCAGTGTCCACTCACTCTCAGAGCAGCACTAGCTCACTCAGTGTCCACTCACTCTCAGAGCAGCACTTGCTCACTCAGTGTCCACTCACTCTCAGAGCAGCACTTGCTCACTCAGTGTGTACTCACCCAGTGTCCACTCACTCTCAGAGCAGCACTTGCTCACTCAGTGTGTACTCACCCAGTGTCCACTCACTCTCAGAGCAGCACTTGCTCACTCAGTGTGTACTCACCCAGTGCAGTGATGAGGAATCCCCTGGGAGGTCTCAGGGCTCTCCTGACCCAGGCATCTCTCAGCACCTCCAGGCTGGTACTCTGCCCCTGGACCAGCAGAACCCAGCTCTCCAGCCAGCCCTGGAAGCACACCTCGGACACGGCCCGGACCAGCCTCTGGTTCCAGAAACACCGAGCATTGGCCGCCTGGAAGTCCTGGAAGACCTGCCTGCCTCTCTCCTCGTCCCCATGGCCGCCTCTCTCCTCGGCCAGCCTGCACAGCACCAAGGCCATGGAGCTGGGGGCCAGCTGGACCACCCTGTCCCGGGACATCCTGCTCCTAGCGCCCGTCCGCTCCGTACATGGGATCGTGAATAGCGAGCGCCGCACCGAGCCCCCCTCTCTCCCAGCGCAGAGTATCACTTACACTGCAGCCCGGGTTGCAGAACGTGTCAATCATCCTCGGGCCGGCCAATGGGGAGCGGGGGCGGGGCCAAGCTGAACACCTTGGGCTGTGCAGGGATGAAGTGTGGGGACAGGAGGTGGGAGGTGTAATGGGGGGCTCCTAGTGTGGGACTGGCAGGGAGAGAGTGGTGGAGAAAGGTCTATCAGATGGAAGGTTACAGTCTGCCTCCATATATGTCTGTACACAAATTGTGTGTATATATATATATATAATTTTTCATTTATTCCTTTCTACTTGTTTGGTATGCCAAATAGGCATTAACATACACATAAATAAATAAAAACTAAAACTATGCCAAGAATTGGTTGAGTACCTCCCCACGCCCCTATGTTTATTATAGTGCAATGTGATTGTGGGAGAAAGGAGTAGTAGGCATTACATGGCATATACTATATTCATTAAAAGGGGCACTCCACTGCCCAAATACAATAAAAACATTGTTTAGTAGATTTGCCAATATGGAAACATGCATGCATTTAATTATGCATTTTTTCACTGAGGTTATATCTACAAACAGCTTTCAAAAACGGCAGACCTCTTCTCTAAAGCCTTTACAGGCCCTCTGCATCTTCACCAGCCCAGACTTTCTGTGGCTGTCCAATAATAGCTTTCCAAATACAGTTCAACGTGAAAGCTAAAGAGCTTTAAGGGTCTGGAGTGTCCCTTTAAAAAGTTTTGGTAAAAAAAATAACAAAACACATTTATTAGCCTTGTGCTCAAATTCCCAGCATTGCTCCACAAATAAATTGTTAATTGCTCTAGGATTTCAGTCCTTTTGCAGGCCAGCTGCCTACTTTAGGGTCAATTACTTTGTAGAGATTTATAAGGGGGGAAAAAAGACACTTTTCAGATATTTTTGTTAAACTCCCATTGGAATCAAAATATAATACTAATGACAAAATAACATTTTGTCTAAAATAGCTGGTATGATATGTTTTAGCCTTTGTCATTTGGGTTTCAATTGACTATAATTCAGAACTGGGTGGATTACAATCAATTAAAGTGAGAATTCAAAGGGAATTTCATATTTAATGCCAAAACACTCAAATTACAAGGCAGACCAAAAACCCATGATGTTTTTCGAACAAATATACCTTCAGGACCATATGCCTACGGGTCTGATAGCTCGGCTGTACGCTCCCCTCTGCTCTGAAACTAACGAAGGAGGAGGTCTGGTTTACACGGAACAGTGGGAGAGGGACCTAGTGGAGCAATTAGAGGGAATAGAGTGGCAGGAGATTTGGGAAGCCAATCACACGTCCTCCGTATGTGTAACGATACAGGAGCAGGCCATTAAGACGATGCTTCGTGGTACACAACTCCTGTAAAGCTGTACCAAACGAAAAAGTCCCCTACGGACGTCTGCTGGAGGGGGTGCAGTATGAAAGGGACATACATCCACACGTGGTGGGAATGCCCACTGATAGAACGATTCTGGCAACAAATTAGAGATTTACTATCCCAAGTGATGACCAGGGCCCCCCCTCTAGACCTGTGGCTATACCTACTCAGTAGAACAATAGATGGGTGGACTAGACACAAACAAAAACTCATCCATAAAATAACCCTAGCAGCCAGGAGAGCGGTGGCAGCGGACTGGCTTAAACAGACCACTTCATCTATAGCGGAGGTCATTAATAGAATAAGGGAGGTACACATGATGGATGACCTGACGGCAAGAGTTAGGGGAACTCAAAAACAGTTTCAGAAAATATGGGCACCCTGGGAAGATAGCCCCCTGGGTTAATGAAACCCACGGAAACTGACTAAGGACCAGGTGTGACCAAATGTGAGCAAGTCGTGGTCTTCCCTCAGAGGGCCCTGCCAGCTAACGGCAGCATATAAAGCATGCAATAATACCCACAGTGGGAGATCCACTAGATTCCTAAAAGGCCAGAGGGCAAGAAACGTGATGCAGATTCCCTAACTCTAGGACAAAGGGACACTCATTGCGCAGCACAATAATAGGTTAGAGGGCGTACGACAGTCAGAGGGCTCACACCTACAATGTTTAAGTACTTGCACGATAGCTCAGTTTCATATGTTGTCGAATATTTCTTGTTTTTCTTTTCTTATAAAACACAAAACTAAGGTTGAAAGTAACTTGCAGTATCAGAGGGAGTCAAGGTAACCAACGCGCCAGTTTTGAGGGTGATGGTGAAGAGCCTTAGGCTGCCACCCATTGCATGACTATACGATTTGTATGTTACTACACTCTTTATGAACCGTGTATGTTGAGATTCGCTTGAGTTACAAAATGTATTCGATCTATGCATGTCATATATGTCAACATAAATAAAGAATAAAAAAAAAAATTTACAAGGCAGACGTGATGATATTTTTCAAGCTCGGCACAGAAGGAAAACAAATCTGGATACACTGGGTCTGCTGAGCACCCAAGACCCACTTCGCAAAGCATGAGGACTACGGAGATGCCATTCGAAACACCAAGAATATTCTTCAGTAGGATGACCACAATAAATAAATTACTTTTCTATCAGACAGCAAGTTGAACTTTAACTAATGAAAATAGAAAATGCTCACTCTATAAACAAATGTACAATTTACCTATTTTCTACCCCTCTCTTGTTTTTGGGTATGCTCATGACTGTCAGACGTAACACCAAGTCACCATTATGGTGGAATTGCATTATAGACACAAATATTGAGCAATAACGGTTAATCTGAAGAATATGAGTAGACACTTTGTCTTTTGGAAGAGATCTGGTCCTTGTCCATTACATATTATGCAATTTTTTGCCTTTTTCTTTTTTTATCTTCCAACCAAAATATAAATATTCAAAAGTTGCGTTTTCTAACACTAAATTGTTTTACTTTTGCGCATACACATTTTTCTTCTTTTTATTTGTTTTATTCTGTGTTTACAAACATTTTTTGAAGCACTAATTACTGTTTGGTTGAAATTAGCGACCTTTATTTCACTTTAATATTTTGCACACTTTTTTTCTTTTGTCTCTGTTTGTTGTTGTTATGATTGAACGAATCAGTGAATTTATCTCAAATAAAACAATGATCCCAGACAGATGGCTGTTTCTTGTATTATACTTATCTGCAGTTTTGGTGATTAAAAAAAAAAAAAAAATTGGAAACAAAGAAAGTACCCAGCATGATTAGAGAGTCTATCTTTAAGGATTGACAGTGGAATAACCCAGAGATTAGATAAACACCTAATTAGCATGTGTTTATGTAGTAGGTGTTTTAAGAAAATACTGATGTCTAACTGGTTTGAAATATGTCGTTCAGCTGTTACAAGATGTCAGTCAGGATGTCACGGAGGCCATGACTTTTATTTATATTCATGATTATAGACTGTTAATTGAGTAACACCACATAGTGTTAGAATGTTGGAATATTCTATTGAAGTGAAAGAGTACTGACCTACAAATCAGGTCATTATTTTAATCATCTGTTTGTCTTCCCATAATCCCTGTCCCTTATCTGAATTCATCAGCTGTCTCTTTTTGTCAAGTGTATTTACGGATTGTAATTTACACTAAATCACAGCTGTGTCTGTTGTAATCTGACTTTTTGTTTAAATTAAACTCCAAATACATTTAGCAGTTCTACATACAATTTATGTGTCCTTTGACATAAAACACACTTTGCAGCAAGGGTATGACGGGAGTGAATGTATAGTAAAATGAGAACGTAGATTATGGGTTTAATACCGCAAACAGCTTCTTGTTTACGTGGTATAGTACAAAAAAGAATCTATGCTTCATGTTGTTAAAGGTGCTAGAAAATATATAGGTTTAGCAAAAATCTGTTTAACCATATGCCTCTCATCTATCAATCTATTGTCCATATCGAAAAAGAAGATTTAAAGTCTGACTCCATCTGAAGGATTATTCACTAAACTGTAAATTGTAGGAAAGTGAAAGAACTGTCACTCGGCCAAAATGGAACAACCGGATGCAATTTATGTTTTAAGCTTGGTTGGTTTTGCTTAAAATGCACAAATCGTAGACAATAACCCACATGAGATTATTAAAAATAATAATAATTATATATATAAATCAAAGATTGAATAGATTTAACTACAGATCTGGCCAACCTCTGCCATCCTATAAAGTGTAGATTTTAAAGCTGTCTGGCAGAGGTTACAGCCCCAGTGTTTGTATGTCTTCTGAAGAAGTTTTGCTCTTAAAGTAACACTCCAGGGCGGCACCATAACAATGTAATCAGAATTAAGTTGTTATGGTGCCAGGAACCTCTAGGGGTTAAACCACTTATGAATGGCTTAATTCAAAAATCTTAAATCCAGTGCAGTTTAGTTGTGCCCTTGTTCTTTCCACTTCTGTGAGATTCTTACAAAAGGAAGCCTCAGACTGAACGCCTCATGAAAAAAACACCATAGGTTCTCAAGCCTTTTTGTGAACGGGGAACGACTGCTTGGCTTAGACTCTCTCAGTCAATAAGCAGAACCTCTGTCCGAGGATTCCTCTTTCAACAATTTCAGAGAAGTGAAAGGACAGGGAAAGAGCTAAATGGCGCTGCATTCATCACTTTGAGGTTAAAATGTTGGACAGTGTAACTACTAAAGGTAAGCCAGCAGCAGGGACCTTCTGGCTGGCACTATAACATCTTTGTTCCAGTTGAGCTTTTATGGTGCCAGGAGTGTTCCTTTAAGAAGTCCAAAAGATCTGCCATTTTCACAGCTGCCCTTGCTGCATTGTGCTATAGTGTAGGCAGGTATTGCTCAATACTCAACAAGAAACAAGAATGTTTGCGGCTGAATGCTATAGGGCAGGTTTCAGCGACCTATGGCACGTAGGCCATGCACGGCACTCAAGGCTGCCAGAGCCAAACAGACTCTGACCTCTCAGGAGTCCTAGTGGGACTTGAGATATCTGTTAGTTAAACCTGCAGGTTGTAAGGGACAATCCTCAATTTAAGCAATGTAGCACTTAGATCACTTCCTCCGAGCAGTTGTGAATGGGAATCCGCATTGGTTTAGAGCAGTCCAGAGCAGATATTGCAGCTCCTGCCCTTGCCCGGCACTGGATCCCAGGGAAGCCGCCCACATTGCTATATATACAATGAGCTGCAGAATAAGCCTCCCCATCTTACAAATAGTACAAACTCTCACAAACACGCACACTGACCCCACAAACACAACACCAATAACAATCCACATACACACACACACAACCCTCCAAGCAGCCTCTCACACACAATTTCACAAGCGGCCCCTACACACTGCCCACATTCATAGATATCACACACAACACCGCAAACTACTCATGAACATATACAATATAATACCCCACATACACACAAATACAACACTTCAAAGCAATTGCAGCACCCATAAAAAACACAAACAGAAAATGACAACATACACACCTCAATTTAAAATAATAGGACCGGCACGCCAAGATCTTGTTTTGACACACTACTACTGAAAGGTTGACTGCCCCTGCTCTAGAGTATTATGTTTGAGTGAAGCTGTAACTTTACAGGTGAGGCTGTGTACTGTAATATATACCCTGTACAATGAAAATATTCTCAAATTATTTTGTTTATTATTATTTTTAATCGCAGCATTTAAGAACAGCTGGATATCGTTATTGTATCTCCCCTGCCACATTTACCTTTCCTGTCATTTGTGAGACAGTTTCTATATTACATCTACCATAGCTCTATGGTCTAGCTCAGTGCTCGGCAACCTCCAGCACTTCAGCTGTTGTGAATTACATCCTCCATAATGCTCTTACAGCCATAAGGCAGATTATGTAGGCCACAACATCTGGAGAGTTGCAGGTTGCCTAGCTCTGCTTTACCTTTAGTAACCTATAGCTATACCTTTACCTTTACATATATATATATATATATATATATATATACACATCTGTGTTTATATATCTGTATGTATCTGTGGATCAAACACCCTGAGGAATGTCCTAGATGAAGGACTGAAACGTGGATCTTTTAATGTATACCCAATAAATGTAAGTTTTAATGGAAGACCGTGAGTGCAGCCTTTTCCCCTTTTGATTTATATATATATATATGTATGCACTTGTGAGCCCCTGTTGTCTTCTATAATGAAGAGGGACCCTGGAAGACTCAAAGTTACACCTTTGGCAGTGTCCTATTACGAGCCGCAGGTAGCTGTGACAACACTCCGCAACGCAAGCCAGGTTTCCGAGAGAATTAGAGGACCTGCTGTTTGGCTGCCGGAGGCGAAAGATGGAGACTCCTGGGCCCCCTCCTCAGTATAGAACCTGCTGTGCCACAAGACCACCAGGGAATCAAGTGATCTTGTCCATGATAAGAGCCAAGGAGGGTGGGCCACAGATAAAATGCAGGGAGGGGGGAATAAGTCCAATTATCAGAAAAATAATTATAAAAAAAACCTGCTCAGCATCTACTATACACACACTGCACTCACTATACACACATACTGCATCCACTTTCCTCACACACACACACTCTGCAACCACTATACACATACACACTGCCTCCTCTACACACATCTTGCATTCACTACACACACCCTGCATCCACTATATATATATATATATATATATAAACACACACACTGCATCCACTATAAACACATATTGCATCAAACTTTACTTACCCTTGTTGGCGGACTAGGGGGTTGGACCTGCAGGCAGATTCGGATGCGAGCCCTGGGACCTAGGCCTTGAGCTTACAGCAGCCTTGAGAGTGTAGCGTCACTGTAGAGAGTGAAATTGTGTATCCAGTTTTAAATATTTGTTACACCTGTATTTATTAAAGTGTTGCACTGCAAGTGGAGATTGTGCTACTTTATTGCAATGCTGTTTCCTCTATTACTGTGGAATATGCCACATGTTTTGAGCAATACATCCAAAATTATAGATCAGCTGTTTTATGTTTTTTTCCTAGTTACTCCAGCCTCCAGCCAAACTATATGTTCAAACTGTATGTTCTAATAGACAGCCACTAGAGGAGGACTTAACCCTGCAAGGTAATTATTGCAGTTTTTAAAAACTGCAATAATTACAGTTGCAGGGTTAAGGGTGGTGGGAGTTGGCACCCAGACCACTCCAATGGGCAAAAGTGGTCTAGTTGCCTGGAGTGTCCCTTTAAATTCATCATTGTTACTATGTTACTCCCTACAACCTTTCAAAATGTATAATATTATCTGTTATATTTCGATGTGTCTTCACACTTCTATCCAATATGATTATTCTGATGTCTATTTCTTAATAAATGGTAAAAAGTAAAATACCCCAGCAGCAGTCTATAAAGCAATGCTACAGCAAAAAGCAAAGGCAATTATACTGGACATGTGGGAGGCTCAGGAAAATACTGATGAGAGAGAATAAATCGTGAGTTCATAAACAAGGGACTCGACAGGCAAGTGAGTATTGTGGGAAAATGGGAATTTACAAAGCTTGACAAAGGAAGTGGAATTTGCCTTAAGCTCCACCAAGCATGGAGACCAAGTTGTCCCTACGTTGTCTCATGTATTTTACGAAAAAAAGATCAGAAATGCAGAAAAGAAGAACATATTATCATGGGAGTCGTATCCCAACATGCAGTTAAGTGGAAACCCACAAAAGGTGGATCTCAAAAACGTATTACCGAGCCTTAGAATGGTCGGACTTAACGTATTAATACAGCAAAAAAACAGGTCAAGATAAACCAAGATCAGGAATACAGAAATACATGTGGAGCGGTCAGGCCACGCAGCAGGAGGAGGACTACGTGGACCGTTTAAGGTAAGTAATGCTACACATATCCGGAGAGTAGAAGAGAGGAAGAAATTATTGGAGAACTGTTCTTTTGGGGTGACAGAGACAATTTAACTGCACATGAGTTAACATAAGCCAGTCAGTTTAATATCTCACAACTGCGGTATTTAGAAAGCAGTTCTCATCGTAATAACCCTACTAGACTGATTAAGTAATGTAATGACTAGTCGCTAGTGAGTAATATAAAAAGGATGCAAAAAGTCTCCATTAAATAGGGTTTTTTTTTTGTAGAGTTGCACAAAGGGCACAATAAGTTTTCTTTTCAAGGGATATAAATCAAACCATCCCAAAGAGGGAGTGAATTACATAATCTCCTTTATAAAGCAGAAGTCTTCTGGATTTATGGACTAAGAACCAGACAACAACAGGGAATTAGCCGTGAATGGGGCATTAGTCATTTCCACTGACCAAGAAGGAATGTTTAGTGCATCAACTTTTACTTCTTGCAAACATCACCTTAAATTACATGTCAGTTATCTAATGTGATTTGTTAAAAAATAAGTACCGTACATTCTAAATGTAAATTCAATTACTTTACACTTGACTTTCTGTTTCTCCTGTTGTTATTCGTGCCTCTGCAAAGTCTTTTCAAGTGAAGTATTCTCCTCCATAATTAATTTATGGATATTTGACCATTTAAATCTCCATTGCACTCTAAACATCTTTATCATAGCGGAACGTTCAAACAAACAGATTAATATTAACTAAGAATTGCAGGAGCAAATAGAATTTGAGCGAAATGAATTACAGCAAGTCAAATTTGAAAGACAGCATGGGCAACAAAATGAAAAGGATGATATAAGCACAGGAAAGAGGGAGGAAAGAGTAAAGAAAAATAGTAACAATATACCAGCAACAAACATGATTTGAAGTTGACCCTACATTGAACATAATGGAATCAAAAGTTCCTTCGATGGTCATGTATTATTACCTATTATCATGAGTTAGGATACAAGCTGATCATCGATTGGTATTGTACATCAGAAAATTGTCATTTCCTCACCGTAGATAATCTCATTAATACATTGTATTCTGAAAACAGAAAGTGGTGCCCAGAGTCTGACACAGGATTCTTCAAATTGAAGAAATGCGGCCCCACAAACGTCTTCTAAAAATCCCCAATGCAATACAAAACCATGGTTCAATTGGGGTCAGTAGCTGTCTGAACAGTTAATGTTCTCCCAGGAGGGGATCAACCACCTTCTTCCTTTAGGACAACTAAATGAACTCTCCCTGACCATGGAGCACTAGTCCATTGACATGGTTCCCCATGTTACCTTTTCACACCCCTTATTTGCTCCTGCTTCCACGCTCTCTCTTTCTATTCCTTCCTTTTCGATGTTTATACACATCCCATCTCATTGAAATGCATTAACAATATTCCCAGCCTGTTTGGCCTCAGTAGAGGTCAGTTGGTCCAAAAGGGGTGTTGGCTATTATATATTTTTCTTCTTCTAAATTTCTAGTTAAAATATATGGATGTTGTGATGGAGCTCCTGTACCACAACTCAGAACCTCCGCCAGGTCTGCTTCCTCGCTACTGCCAGGAACCTCAACTCTGAAGTACTTCAGATCAGAGTCCCCTGGTAGTAGCAAGCAGATCTGGAGGAAGTACTCAGTCGGAGTTCAGAAGCTCCATCACAGGTGTGTCTTATACTCCAATAATAAGATTGTTTTCGTTAAGGAAAACACAGACTAAAAATGTTGCTCTGATTTTAGCAAATATTTTTCTCCCCTATCTTGCTGTAAAGGCAGCATACACTAAAATTTAGTAGCACCACTAGTGGCCATTAAATTATTATAACAGCTACAGATCCTTCAGGTGAGGATTCTTAAAGGCAGAATTGTTACGAATTCATGTGAACTGACTACTGTCAACAGAAATGCTCTCGCTCAACTCTTTGTTTTAAACATTGAGAGTCTCTGCTTGACAGAAGAATTTTGTAGTTTGTAAAATTATTTCAAAACCAATATGCTAGAAATCTGTATGTGCAAAACACCAGCCTGATCAAAAGCAGTAAACATTTATGGGATCAACACCTGGTTTCAAAAGATGAGGTTTTTGTTTATTTATTTTGCACATTGACGCATAGGTGTGAATTGCCCGAGAAGGTAGACATTTTTCCATTTGCCTGTCATCAGTGATACATCACTGTGTATCTTCTACAAACTATTATAGAAGGTGACAAAAGAATTCCAGTTAAAATAATTTATCTACTTTTTGTAATTTGATCAGGACCAGGGGTGTTAGGTAAAATGTATTTGAATCTTCTTCTTGTATTAGGGGATCAAGACATTCTTTATCTGTGTTCAAACATTTAAGGACATGAGACATAACCTAAAATTTTACTGGGGTTATATTGGAGGATTGCTGTGAATTGCAAAGAGGCATTTAATGTACCCTTTTGATTTAATACCAAATAAGCTATACTCCCCCCACAGTTTTATCAAACTTTTAAAATTAGATGAGATTTGATCATCTGATCACCTGCGGCTTCCTATCTCAATTTGGACTTTTGCAAAATTTGCCTTGGGGACAGTACTTTCATAACATAATTTCCACATTTTTTTCAGCATTCCCAGCTCAACATGCAAATGAGCACAGATAGGCATCTTTAAAGATGAATTAGGAACATTTTGTAATGGAATTTCACTTGATGACATCATGTAACCAGGATGCCATCTTTATTCACCTTTGGGATTAGTACTGATATTTCATAGTACAAGCATCTCCATCTATCTAGTTCAAAAAGGGTTTATCCTTTTCTGGTTTGTGAAACAAATATAAGATATAATTTCCCTTAACCTTAAGCTCAGTGTAGCAGGATTATGACATCACTGTTCATCTGATGTTGTTTCTGTGGTTCTTCACTTTTAAAAATTATTTTCTTGTTGGTTTTGTAATGTTTCTATAATCACACTTTCTACTCACCTTATTTTCTCTTAGCATACCCCTATAAGTTATTTTGGAATTGGAAGATGTTTCAGTCCTTTGCCTGCTACCTGTTAGGTATCTTTCTCTGCCAATCCTCATCTCTGGCTGTTTTGCCCATAGTTCCCTCAAGAAATGTTCTAACTAGCATTTTCCACCAAACGGAGACCTGTGATGTAACAGGTGTTTCCTTATCTTATTGTCCTTACAGTGTGGTTCCTGAGTGATTGTGTTTATGTTATGTTGTTGTTGTTGCTGTAATGGTTATATTCTCAGTGTATTGTTCACCACAGGTCACTGTCTAGTCCATATCCAAAGTCTGTGTACAATTTCCTGTGTATATCCTGGCTCAACTTCTTATCCTCAACTCCTGTATAGGAAATCTAAATGTAAACACACAAATTGAATACAATCTACAGCCTCTCTGTATGTGGATGGGGTATTTCTACACCGTGTCAAATACATGACTTAGTAATTTGGTTGTATACGTTCTTAATTTCTTAATGTTTATAGTTAAAGGACCACTCTAGTGCCAGGAAAACATACTCGTTTTCCTGGCACTAGAGTGCCCTGAGGGTGCACCCACCCTCAGGGACCCCCTCCCGCCCGGCTCTGGAAAGGGGAAAGTGTTTAAAACTTACCTTTTTCCAGCGGTGGGCGGAGAGCTCTCCTCCTCCGATCCTCCTCTTCTCCTCCCCGTCGGCTGAATGCGCACGCGCGGCAAGAGCTGCGCGCGCATTCAGCCGGTCACATAGGAAAGCATTCATAATGCTTTCCTATGGACGCTTGCGTGCTCTCACTGTGATTTTCACAGTGAGAATCACTCAAGTGCCTCTAGCGGCTGTCAATGAGACAGCCACTAGAGGATTAGGGGGAAGGCTTAACCCATTCACAAACATAGCAGTTTCTCTGAAACTGCTATGTTTATGAAAAAATGGGTTAACCCTAGAAGGAGCTGGCACCCAGACCACTTCATTAAGCTGAAGTGGTCTGGGTGCCTAGAGTGGTTCTTTAATGTATAATTACCATTTTTTTTTCTTCTTTTCCCCTTTTTCTAATAAACACATACTTTTGCATTTTATTATTTTGCTTCCCATGATCTTATATCCTGGTCCGGTGTGCTTCGGATAATCCATTACTGTGTGAGAGAAACAGAAAGAATAGGGGGGGCAGAGAGTGCAAAAAGAAACAGGAATAATAGGGGGACAGACTAATGGAGAGTGCATAAAAAACACAAAGAAAAAGAATCAGAGAATACTGATTGAGAGGAGAGAAGCAAGTCAGTGAAAAGTTCACGGAGAAACATTGAGACCGGGGAAATGCATTTTGTAATAATATTTTTTATTGAGAATGTATCATATACCCTTACCTTGTGCATATACCCTTACCTTTTGTGCCACTATACCCCACTCCCTCTAGAATGTAAGCTCATTAAGCAAGGCCCTCAACCCTTCTGTTCTTGTGTGTCCAACTCGTCTGGTTACTAATATGTGTCTGTTAGTCCACCCATTGTACAGCGCTTTGGAACTTGTTGGCGCTTTATACATATTAATAATAATAATAATAATAATAATAATAATAGAATTGAACATCACGTGTGGTTGGTACATCATCTTCATATGTCATCACTATAGCGATACGTACAAAATGATCTTTTCGTTTTTTCTAATGTCAATCTGCTTTTTTTATTGAGGTAAAGATAAGGTCATTACAGGCATGAGGAAAAGCAAAACAAAGGTGTACGTACATATGTTGCATAACAGGTACAGTCGTTAGGTAAAACCTATTTTTTCTTTTTTGTTATAAGGATATGAAACATCAGGCATACTTACATGTCTAAACAATGAGCGTGATCTAAGCAATTAAACATATACAATTATTTAGACATGGTGTTGTACTGTGGATAAAGGGTATCCACTTTTTGTGTTGAGCTGCTTTCTCTGTTTAGGCACTTTAGAGTATCACTCACTATCCCTCGAAAGAGATAGTTGTTTCTTGTGTTCAACTTTATGGTGATTAACTAGATATAAATACCACTGGGTACTTTAGAAACAATCTACAGCTACTAGTTGATTTGAGCAGATCAAAAAGAGAAAACACAATAATCAAGTTAATCATATCCGCATTGAGAGAAGCTGGTAGAAAGACAGCATTGCTGTAGTTAGAATCAGTAGCCCACTCAGCCGATGTCCTTAGAGGGAGAGACACCGCAACAAGGATGCTGTAATTCGGCAACATAGATGGGATTGCCCTATTGGACCAATATCGTGAGACTCTTCAGCATGAGGCCCTCCGACATCCAACCGCATCCAACACATGCTCCCAGCCCAGCTTATTGGGGACCCTCCATCCGACTGGTTCGAGATTGGGAAGGTGGCCTCTGCTGCCTGGCTGACCAGGAGATTGGGAACAGGTGTGGGAGTCGGATCTTTGGCGTTTAAGCACCAGCCGCATGTATCTCTGTCTCAGCAATAACAAGTGGGGGACACTCAAGAGAATACCTGCTCTGCAGAGTCAGCCACTAGGCTGGATCTGGATGGACTTGGGTCGGCAGACAGGAATGGCAGGTAAGGTAGGATCTACAGTGTAAAGCTTTGCCCAAAATTGGGCAAACAGGCCGTGCAAAGCTTGAAGTAGCAGGGTATCTCCACAGATTAGTGGCTATGGAAAGGCCTGTGGAGCAGCAGGCCCTCCAACTCACCTATAATGCCAGAACCTCACCAAGAAGGCCACAAGAGTGTACCAGTGGGGACCGGGATATGCCCCACCGGTCCAAAGGGGGGGGGGGGACAGGGCTCCAATCAAGCAATCTGCAAATCAAGGCTGAGAATTGGCTGCCTCCTCTGACTCAATTATGTTGACAAGCCGCCATGAAGCTTAGCATAGGCTATCTATGCTAAATTCAGGAAAAAGCAGGCTCAGAGTATGACAGAGTAGTCCTCAGACGAATAAACAAGTTTATTGCCAAAACTATAATGGTAATGTCCAGTATTTGGTTTAGAAAGAGATTTGCATGAAGGAGCTCTAGCCACATGTGGCTGCCTCAGTCGGCCATAAGGCCCCACCCCCGCAACAAATAGTTTATGTTAAATAATATTCTCTTTTTCATTTATAAACAGTTGTAGGGAGGAAAATTGGAGTGGAAGTGGTACAATATTTCCAGGATAATTGGCTAGACAAAAGGCCTACCCCCACTGTCCGGGTGGACGTTTCTGTCCCACCAAGAACAAAACCATAAACTCTAGGAACATATTTGCCACATGTCTCTTGACTCTAGACATCCTAGTAGGGAGTTTTTTTCCATTAACACGATTGGGAATGGATTAAATTATGCTGAGATTGGCATGGGTGTGCGGACCACCACCACTTCAGAAGAATACCAGGCCATGTATTCCAGTGTGGTGCGTATTGTGTTTGAAATGGGGGTCTAGCATTAATAAGTATCTCTTCAAGTTAGGAGTAAAGGTTTTCCCACGCTGTGTAATTTGACTCATAACACTCTGATTGGTTACTTAATCCACCAATCAGAGAGTTATGAGTCAAATTACACAGCGTGGGAAAATTCCAAATAACTTTCCCACGCTGTGTAAAATGACACAGAGCACTCTGATTGGTGGATTTCAAGCCAACCAATCAGAGTGCTGTGACAGGTAAATGTAGAGACTTACCTGTCAGTCTCTTCATTTACCTGTCATAGCACTCTGATTGGATGGCTTAAACCCACCAATCAGAGTGTTCTGAGCCTAATTGCAGGGTGGGGCAAGGCTTTATAAGCCTTCCCCGCCCTGCAGAGCTCAGTCCCCGCGGAGCCCTCCATGGGTGAAGATCGATTTTTTTTTTTGCACTTGTTTTTAGAAAATGACCTCTCAGATCCAGAAATTAATATATTATCTTGACTTATTAATAAATTGATGTAATGTGCTATATTTGTTTGTTGTCCATTGTGTAAAGGGGTATACAGCCTCCCCTTCTTTAAAACATTGTGTTGTTAAGAAGGGATGGGTGTATTGTTTTTGTTGGGTGAGTGCCAGGTGTCAGCTTCATCTATTTCCACACTCCTATTGTGGTTGTCAAGACCAACTGTGCTGTGGTTGCTATGGGAGGTCCTTTCTGCTCTCCCTTGTCAGTCCAAACAGCTAGGAGAGAAAAACGATTTTTAAAAAGGTTTTCCCCCTAATCTATACATTTGCTATCAAAACTGCTAGCACAATGTATAGATAAAATTGTATGCTCAATCTAATGAGCATAAATTGTTTGAGGCATGACAGGTGCCCTTTAAAAGTCTTGTAAGTACTGGAAAAACACTGGGCCTGAGGCTTTGTTGGCTTCCACATTTTTTATAGCTGCTATTACCTCTTCCTGTGAGGTCACTTAATTTAACAAGGTTAATTCTTTCTTACATGCTTGTCTAAGGACATCTGTTTGTTAGAAATGAGAACTTTATGTGTGTGACTTATCCTGGACCACATATTGATCACAGAGCTACATATAGTGGAATATAAGGTTTTATACAACTTTCTTTCCAGAAACTAGTGGAACTATGAGAATAGCTGAATTCCTGTTCCTATACAATATGTCGAACTAGATAATTGATTCTGGCTTATTTAATTGCCAAGGCAATTCCATCTATCCATTCCTGAAATTACAATCCTGGGATTACAAACATAACACGATAGTTCAGTAATAAATATTATTAATGCTGGAAGTTACAATGTCACAACCGATGCACTCAGCACAAGCAGGGATGTTAGGAGAAGACTTGCAACTCTAGTTCCCCAGAAACAGATCTTCAGTCCAACAGATCTTCAGTCCAATGGGTGATACAAGAGAAACCCATCCAGCCATTAAAGACAGATTCACCAACATTTCGAACCAATAAAGTCTTAACTTGCCTATTATAAGAAGGTTATACTAAGTAGGTACATAGTGACTGATAGTTCCAAAAAAGTGTCAATCACCCTTCTTTGCAGGATTGTGATCAAAGAAACTTGAGAGTTTAATGTAAGGTGTAAGGGCATTCTTACTGATCCGATAATGGTCAAGGTGTTGTCTAAATAGATTAGAAAGCTAGGAACATGGTGCTTCATTATCATTGACAGTAAAACAGCAGTCATTCGCGTGTTGAAAAATATTGTTTGTGAGATTGAAATTCACTTTCTTATCTAAAAAATAAATAGTTAATTTTTTTTTTAAATTAAGAAATGTTCACATTTGAAGTTCTGGCATTTGCTGTGAGGTCCGAGGATTCAGGTCATGACATTGTGTATTAATTATAATAAGTATTTCTGGAGTATAATAGAAACACTACAGGTTGGAAGGGTGTGCTTGGAGCAAAACAAATTATTATTATTAAATGACACATTATAACTAACTGTAACCCAATCTATCCATTGCACCTAAAAATGTGGGTACTGTGAGTGTTCCTTGATTAGTTAAATCTCTGTAATGTGATGCTAGGGATGGCACGAAAACATTTAAATTCTATCCTGTTAATTCCAAGCCTGCTCATGGGCAGTGGCGTACTAAGGGAGTCGGGCCGCCCCGGGTGCCACTCACTAGGGAGGTACCATGACCGGTTGCCTTAGGATGTGCGAGCAGGGACAGGTTGCCATTGCAGCCGCACAGCACGCAGGCAGCCACAGAACTTCAAAACAGGCCGCATTTAAGAAAAAACGGGGGAGGAGGCAAACCAGCAGTGGCGGCGGAGCTAAACACGGCCTCCACCCACAGATGTTACTGCTGCACATCGAGGGGAAGCAGGATGGAGTCCCTGCTTCCCCAATTAACAGACTCCAGGGACTTTAAGGGATCCACTCCTCCTCCAGCCCATAATTTGAGTGTGTGTGTGTGTGTGACTGCCTGCCTGTGATTAGGGGATGCTGCCTGTAAGTGTGTGTGTGTGTGTGACTATCTGCCTGTGACTGTGTGCATGTGACTGTCTGCCTGTAAATGTATGTGTGACTGTGTGCGAGTGACTCTATGCCTGGGACTGGACTCTGAAGACTGTTGTTAATATTGTTGTATACAAACATTAATTCTATTGGGGCTGAGCAGGGGCTTTTGAGAGAGAGGTTGTTTTATGGGGGGATGGGGGTGCAGGGGTTTTATGGAAAGAGGGTGCAGGGATTTGTTTAAGGGGGGCTGAGCAAGGGATTTGTGGAAGGGGGTTGTTGTCAAACACAGGATCAACCCCGGCTGCCAAATGCTCTGGGTACGCCCATGCTCATGGGATTAAAGATTTAGGTTTAAACAACACTACTTGCGTAGGGGGGGGTTAGCTTATCTTGTGGCATCTGTATGAATCAGATCTTGTTTTCTGTAGTGCGCTGTTTTGGGACTAGAAAAGTAAGCTATAGAATGTAAGCTCGTTTGAGCAGGGTCCTCTTCAACCTATTGTTCCTGTAAGTTTATTTGTAATTGTCCTATTTATAGTTAAATCCCCCTCTCATAATATTGTAAAGCGCTACGGAATCTGTTGGCGCTATATAAATGGCAATAATAAATAATAAATAAGCATTACAGATTCCTTTTAACAGCCTGAGTATTCACAATCCAGAACTTTAGTTAACAGACAGACTTTACCTTACCCCTTTTACTTATACAGTTTCAATGCATGAGTCACTTAACAGCACCACCTCCTGGCCGCTATGCTAACTCATTATTGTAACTCAATGTCTTTTATCATTTTTAAGTTTTTGCATACTTTACTGCATTATTTATATAATGCATTAATAATATGTCTAATGTGAAAGTAAATGTCTCCATACAAAGGGAAATTAAGAATGATGGTGAATATTACCAATTGTGGTGAACGAAGAGACTTCAACGTAAATGTAAATGTGAATGAACAAAACCTATTAAATGGAATGTGACGCCAGACAATCTGCAAATCTAGAGGTGTCAGGGATAAGTGACTCTATGTCCCCAGCCTCCAAGTTAGTTCCCCCCCCCCCCCCTCCCAGCCCCAATCCCCTTCATGCTTCCCGGTTACCTACTAAATCGTAAAACCAGATGCTACCACAGTCCATGCTGATAAAATATACCAAGGCAAATGTGAAATGTAGTATGGGCAGGTACCAAATGTTATGTATACTCACTGCATGATAGACCATGTCAAACTGTTACTGTGTATTACAAAGGAATACTGTATGTACCTAACAATATCGGCTGGATGTATTGTATGATGC
Source organism: Pelobates fuscus (assembly GCF_036172605.1). Classification (NCBI taxonomy): domain Eukaryota; kingdom Metazoa; phylum Chordata; class Amphibia; order Anura; family Pelobatidae; genus Pelobates; species Pelobates fuscus. Next base: position 73,255,761 of record NC_086326.1, on the reverse strand, counting down.
TATCCTGTTTACTGCAATAAAAAAACTATATATGGAAAAAAATACAATGCATTAAAAAATTTAAGCCACTTCCATCATATTGGGTCACTTTAAGAAAGGAGTCAATGGTGAATATAGGATCAGAAGACTTTCAACCCTTGCAGTACAAATGATGATTTAATATAATAAATATTACCGCGTATGACTGCCATGGAGCTCCCTATATTAAATGAGGGTCATTCATATGGAACAGATTGTAATATTCAATATATGTTGTATAGCAGGGGTCCTCAAACTCCGCCCCCCCAGATGTTGCTGAACTACAACTCCCATGATTCTCTGCCTATCTATGTAATTCAAAGAATCATGGGAGTTGTAGTTCAGCAACATCTGGGGGACCGGAGTTTGAGGACCCCTGTTGTATAGTATTGTGCTGGAAAAAGGAAGTGAAGCGGTACTTATCATTTCCAGGGGCCGGCCGGGCTCTGTTCAAGCCGCGCGCGGTCCTGCTGCTGCACGAGCCGCGCGTGGCTCATCCGCCGTCTGTGACAGGAAGGCGGGCAGTGACCGCGAGAAGCAGTCACGTGTCCCGCCTGACTCTAAGAGCGCGCCGCGGGTATCGGGCGTGCTCTTAAAGTGACAGTGGGATCCTAAATTGGCAAAGGTCTCCCATTGGTCCCTGTCATGCCACACTCCCCATAAACTTACCTTTTGGGGGCGTGGATATGACAGGGGCCAATCAAAATAGATGTTTAGGTATATATACAAGTTATAATATAAGGGATATAAGTTCCCTTTAGCGCTTGTTGTGTTCAGTTGTGTTCCTTCATACTTGACTTTGGCTTTGTTTCTGACTACGTTATCTCTTTATCCTTATCTGTTCTGTTTGCCGGCTTGCTGTTTACTGTGTACCAGACCCCGGCTAGTCTTAGTTTACGCTGTCTCTTTGTGCCCTTGACCTCGGATCGCTCCTGACTCTGTACTCCTCTCATATACGTCGAGTCCGGCCATTCTAAGGTCCGGTAGACGTATCTCTCCTCTGTGTTGTCTTCTGTTGAGTTGAATCCTGCGTGTTGGGGTATATTTTCGTTACAGGAAGTAGCTTTAGGTACAGTGATGCTTAAGGCCACTGGGGCATAGCAAAACATTTATATATTTATATGTAGGACAGTTGTTGGTGACCCATGACCCACAGTGAAAGATTTACATGTCCAGTGACTATAGGCTAAGAATTCTACGGATCATCCTGTTCTCACTCCATAAAAGTAAGTTGAACACATGCATTAACTAGACTTTGCAGGCATAAAATGCATCTAAAAATACATACATGCATATCTGACAATTATTTGACAATTGCATATGTCTATGTATGTGCATATTGTGCTTTGTAATGTATTATGTTTTCATCTCTGAGTATAGTGAGTGAACGCAGCAGTGTAAATGCACACAGGGTTAAAGATTAATTTCAACCAGAAGAAGTGTTAGTAAATATGAAACTTGCCATTACGTTTGGATTTCGGGCCATGTTCATCAGATTTTGTCCATCACAGTATTTGGAGACACTGCAGGCAGAGTGATTAAGACCTGTATGGAAATGGAAGAGGGCTAATACCTGCTTGGATGAAGGAGCAGGCTTCATACCTGCCTTAAAGACGTGATGGTTCCTGGGGCCCCTAAAGAAGGACAGCAAGCGGGCAGGTTTGGATCCCAACCTAGGAACCAGTTTCCATGTTCCGGTTACAATGTCCCATTAAAGAGAAATCGCCCCTTTTAATCAGTGGACAAATACCTGTGTATGCAGAGTCCAACTAAAATTGTAACAATATTAATGCTAATAATATTTTTTTTTTAAATTAAATTATTTTGTTTAGATAAAACAACAAATAAAATATTAGGCTAAAATATCTACTGTTTGCTCAATGAGAAACTGATGTTTGTAAATCTAAAAGCTTACACTTTAATTCTTCCACCAGATGACAAGCAACTAAACATTATTCAAAGGTGTATGTATAGATACGGAGGACAAATGGAGAGCAAATTTGACCTACATTGAGGTTTGCCTGGGCACACCTCATACACCCTTTGTATGCCTATGATGCATATCTGAGCTCGATATAGGTAGGCTGGAGCTAATGAAGATAAACGATCTCGCAGCTCCACGTACCCCAAGGCAATCTGCTGCCTTTATCTCTAGAAATCTACTCTAAAAATGCATAGATTTCAATTACAAAGCTACAATTTTCTATAAGACTAAAAGATCGCCAACATTTCTTGGGCCTACACATAGCATGGAAATAGAAGCATCATGATTCTCCTAGAATTTGAGAATGGAATGGTCTTCGGTTACATTAATATATCTGTAGTGTTCTGAAAACATTACACAGCTAGAGCCATTTGTTAGGAGTTTGCTCTAAGATATGCACAGACAACAGGAAATTGATTAGTTCCATTCATCTTAGGAATGCTCTTTTTATTAAGTATGGGTAGACCAACTACAACACCTCAATCAGATAAGACAGCTCTCTAGGAATGCAGATCGCCTTTGGCCTTAAGGGACGGTTTCTTTTTTGTGGATTTATCAGATGTACATTAGATGACAAGAAAAACAAGGGGTTTATCTAATACGGCAATTGATGTTCTTAATTATGTCAACAATGCATTGTATGTTCTGGAGTTCCGTCTATATAGTAATCTGGTCCAGACATTATATATATATCTCAATTCAAGTTTTGTTTTGTTAAGGAACAGTAGATTATGTAGATTTAGGATAAGACTTATAAAACATATTTCCACATAATATTCTATCAGCTGAGATAGTGTTACTAGTTATAAACTCACATTCTTCTATGGGATGTATGAACACAATTTACGATAAGAAACAATGATAGAGGTGTGCATATGGGATATTGGCCCCGTGTATGGATATAAAACATCCTTAAATCACTATCCATCCATTATTTACAGCTTTTCTAATTATTATTTGGCCTATCCCTGATTTCCTTTTTAAACAAATCGGATAAGCATACAACACGTATACACGGTTCTCATTCATTTTAGTGGGGATATGTTAGGTATGTACTGCAGTGAGTGTTCAAACTTACAACTGCTGCTTTTGCAATAAATAATATGCTCTACCATTTTCCTTAAATGTGTTTGGGTGATGCAGAGAGATTCACTGGACATTCTAAATGTGTGTTGGATTGTAGGGGCTGCTAGCCAGGATGAATAAAAATCGATTATGAAAATTGAAATAAAATCAAGCGTGGCAAGCGACGGGATCCAACCTTACAGCCGAAAAGCGGTGTTCGGGTAATTGAAACTACCGAACAGGAAAGTGAATGGCAATTCGGATACAACAAAGCACCGAACACAGAGGTGAATGGAGACAGACTACACTGCATTGAAACGGCAGGAGTATGTGATGGCACACGGACTGCAGGATGCTCCTCCCAGAACAGAGTCTATTACTGCTTCAGTCATCAGCCAGGTAAAGCCTAAGATCTCATACCATACGTTTAAAATGTTCTGTGAAGAGAAAGACGTGATTGATGGGTATCTACAAGACTTTTAGAGGCTATGTGACCTGCATGATTTGGAGCAGGCAGTGTGGGTACCTTTACTGGCAGGCAAACTGTCAGGTCGGGCAGCCAAAGCCTATCGGCTGTACCCAGGGAGGACAGTAAAGATTATGCCCAGGTAAAACAGGCTATACTGGAAAGATACGCCATTACCCCAGAGGCATACCGATGCAAGTTTCGAGGGTTGCGCAAACCAGAGAAAGATTCCCACGCAGAGTGGGCCCACAAACTGGACCAAGCCTCCCAGGGGTGGATACAAGCCAGTCAAGCAACCACCATGGAGGAGTTACGGCAATTGCTGCTGTTAGAACAGTTTTTCAATGGTCTGTCCCCAGAGGTACAGGAATGGGTGAGAGATAGAAAACCCCTCACCCTAACTGAAGCTGCAAAATTAGCAGACCAGCACTATGATGCCAGGAGGCATCACGATAACCTCAACGAGGGTACCCTTGACCCACCGCTCAACCTCATACAGCTACCTCTACTGCATCTTTAGCAAACCCATTCCGGCCAACCCCGGGGGGGGCAAACTCCACCCTCCAGGTATAATGGCAGAGCAAATATACAGTGCCATACGTGCAAACAATGGGGCCACATGGCGAGAGAGTGTACCCAGAACCGTAGCCGCCAAGCATGGAGCCAGGTATGGCAGAATCCAGCACCAAGAGCAACCGCCCACCACTACCAAGCGGAGCCAACAACCCAGGAGATACTTTTTAATCAGACCGAAGAGCCCCTGGGGATACTACACGATGTGATGTTGGTACAAGTCACAGACAACAGGCAACACCGGTCCGCTTATGGATCTACCGCCCCTCTTCCAGCAGTGACCACTTCGGCTCATCCACGACCAGGGGTAAGCAACAACTCGTACCCTCCCAGGTACAATACACGACCGCCAACCCGCTGCTATACCTGCAACCAGCAAGGACATATTCAAAGAGATTGCCGACTGAACAGGAACCGACCAACCTGGCATAACCAGGGGCCACCAACCCATAACCGAGCTGCGGTACACTGTTACCAAAAAGAACCCTTTGTCCCACACATGACAGCCATATCCGTAGAAGAACCCCTGGGAACCCTGCATGAAGTGAACCCCATACAAGCCGCCTCAGACAACCGACAGAGGCACCGCCAGATGGTACACATAGAGGGAAAGAGTATACAAGGATTACGTGACTCTGGTTCCACCTTGACTCTGGTCCGGAATCATCTGGTTCCAAAGTACAATCTCACTGGGGACTGTGTGGCCATACGAGTGGCAGGGGGAGCAATTTACAAAGTCCCCACTGCCAAGGTACATTTGGATTGGGGAGTGGGGCATGGGAATGTGGAGGTGGGGATTATGCAGGATTTGCCAGCTGATGTGATCTTGGGCAACGACTTGGGGGAGCTCACATCCGCCTTTGTTTCCCAACCCACCGTCCAAGAAGCATACCCTGTTGTTACTCGACAGCAGGCCTACACCACGGCTCCATCCGATCACTCTGAGGCTCAGGTAGCGTGGCCAGTTATACTGCAGGGAACAGACCTTATTGGTATCGCCCAGACGGGCACAGGGAAAACATTAGCATACCTACTTCCAGGTTTTGTTCACCTGGACCTTCAGCCGTGTCCTAGAGATCAGGGTGGGGTGGGCCCTTAAAAAGCTGCAACCCTATTTGTATGGGTAGTACTCCGGACATCCCCAAGCCGATCCGTTGGGATCAGACTGCGTATGCCGGCTTGGTTCTGGGGGAGCATTGTGGCAAACCTAGCCACTTTAGGTCATATTGCAGAACATTTAAAGGTTGTCTGAAATAGCCGTGTTAACCTGGTGTAAAAATGTATTAGTGGGTTTTAGAATAGAGAGCATGCATAGCCTAACAGCCGTGAATAAAATTGTCAGTTGACTCCTGGAGCCGTGGAATAAAGTTGACAGTTGACTCCCTGAACTGTGTTTCATCCAGTTACTGGGGGATTTGGGATATTGCCTTCTTTTCCAGCGCTTTACTTTGGATTACCTTCTATACCAGCGGAGATATTGGGATTTAATATTGCAGCTCCGCTACATTGAGGTTAGGGTTGAGGGTAGGTTTGGAGTTTGGGGTGAGGTTAGGATTGGGGTAGAGTTAGGGATGGGGGTAGGGATTAAGGAATTGCAGAAGTCCCGAATTTTGGAAGTGCCGAACCGAACCGAAGTGCCGAAGTCCCGAATTGCCGAAGTCCCGAATTTCGGAAGTGCCGAACCAAACCAAATTTTTTGCCCATACACATCCCTACCATAAAGGGTTACTCCAAGTACCATGACCACTTCAGCGATTTGAAATGGACATGATGCCTAGAGTGGCTATGTGCAGTTTTTCAGTATGAAGCTCTGCACATACTGAGAAATTATATTGCTGTCAGGGGTGGAGCTAGCTCCAGGTTGACTAATGCATATTCTTTATCAAAGGGTCAATCCTTGGCTGAAATCACACACCTGACACTCTTAGCCAATGAATGAGCGGTGGATCGGTACTTGCAGCTCTGCAGAAGCCTGATGCGCATCACCTAGCATCAAAGAAGGTTTGGTAAATTTTTTGGGGGGTGGGGTGGGGGGGTTTAAAAGATATTTTGTATAACCAGTCAGTCAGTTAACAAACATTAAGGTTTTAGACAAACACAAGAATATCTATGCTATATAATGTTATTGTTTTAGTCAAATAAAAACTGTTTAAGTTGTATATGAGTGATTAACCTATTAAACTGGAGATAGTTCACCATGCAATAAGTTTATCACTACCTATCTAGTATAAATAATGGTTTACAACAAAATTGGTTCTGGTATAACAGTTCAATTAATCTGAAATACAAATCTAAATGTTAAATCTTCAACTGTTTGCATATAACAAAAAGTATAACCAGCAAGAACGAATCTTTATGTTTTAAAATCATGATTTAATTAAAGTGTTGAATAGCAAAGACTTGAATTTGGTACACGGACTTGAATTTGGTACAAGTACAAATAAAAAAAGTATTGGTAGGGCCTCACCCCTAATCAAATATTAAAAATATAAAATAAATAAAACAAACATGCAGGTAGTTTGGTTATTGTTAGCTCACATATGATCACATTTTTGATAGACATAACATGTAACAGGCTGTATTAACAATTATTTTGAGGGGGCTATCCCATTGCCACCTCTTTAAATATAAATATTATTCAATCTAGGGAAATGGTGAAGCGCTATATTTATATATAAGGTAAAAAAAATACAGAGAATCTTTGGGAATAAGTGGATATACCTTAAATATCCTTTTTCTCTCTCTTTTGAGATCTTAACCTTGATATACGGTTCCTTAAAAGTATAAACACAAAGAATATATTATAGTATAACACTGTAAGGTATATTTTCAAGTATGTATATAAGGTTATTCCCACTCACACTTTAAGGAGCCAAAATGTTTTAGCTCAGTTCATGCGCTTATAGGGTCCGTAAAGGCGACCCTCTCCCTTCTTGGGCGGCTTTTGTTCTTCCTTTTTCCAATCTAGGACATAAAGTGCATATAGTGTAGTATCTTTGGTAAATGGCTTATATAAGTGTAATTCAGAATGGGGTACTCACAAAACCAGAGCCTTCAACTAGGCTCAATGGTACAGCATATGTGGTTAAGGACCACAATCCTTCTTTTTGGTAGCAGGAACGAGATTTTGCCAGATAGTGTCTCAGTAAAAATAGTAATTTATTTGACTATCACTTTTTAAAAATATATCAGTATAAAAGTATCAAACATTAAATATAAATACACACTATAAAGGCAAAAAATAAAAAGTCCAATAATTACAGTCTTTTCCAGGACGCGTTTCGCCAAATAGGCTTCCTCAGCTGGATAAAAAGTCTTTGCAATATTCTTTGGACAGGTTCCTGCTTTATATACCTTCTTCTTACTTGAATAATTGGTGTGCGGGCTTTTTAATTCTCGCGGGCTATTGCCATGGTAACGGCAATGCTCTGCGTGTCAAGCCTCTTTCGCAGTTGTACTTCCGTGTACGTCACTTCCGGTTTCGCTTATATCCGGTTTTCATGCGTTCCACTTGCGGTTCAGCTCGTGGATGCATCCGAATCGGCACAAATATAGAGGAAGAGAGGGAGAATACATCCCATCAAAGTTCGATCGTGTTTTTCTTTTTATTCCTTATAACTTTATGCACATAAATCTTTGCTCTAAATTCGTAACATAACCAGATACTGGAGTTTTTATTCCACTTAAGGATCTGTCCGGTTGGTACTTAAGTGTGTGCTGTATAAATAAAAGTTTTCTAATATTGTGTATCTTCTTTATAACCCATAAGAGACCAGATTATGTATATTAGGGGGATTACAATCAATCGCTTTCAGTGCTTAGAGTTAGTATGATATGATATAAAAATTAGTGTAGAAAACAAAGAGGAAATGCTTTAAGGTGCTGAAAGAAAGTTCCTTCTATGTATACAAAGTTATCAATATCCTTATAAAAACGAATCAATTAGGTGCTAGGTATTAGGTTTGATGCTACAAGAGAATCAGTCGTAGGCATAGAGGTGGTCAAAAATCCATATACCGGTAAGTCAAAATAAGTAAAAATCTTAAAAAGGTAAATATAGAACATGTATAAAATCAACCACTATAAAGTGCTAAAGTAATATATATTAGATAAAATAAACCACTTAAGGTGCTGTGTGTAAATATAATGTAGCAAGGGACTAGTATGAGGCATAAAATGAGTTAGAAATAAAAGGATAAAATAAACCACTTAAGGTGCTGAATTTATGATGCTCTAGGGCAGGTAGGTGTGACACATATATGAGATAAAATAAACCACTTAAGGTGCTGGGTGTAAGGGAAAATGCTGACATACAATAAAGTCAGAGGATGGATAAGATTCCTATCTAAAAACTGAATTTATAATAGGAATCTCTATGTATAGGTAATAAGAAGTCTAGAAGGTTATACCACACTTGAAATATAAGTTCATCTATGTATATTTCCATAAGAAACCGTCTATAAAGAATAGGGTCAAGAAACCTAGGTTCTATATGTGTAGCACAGGGGAAGGAGAGGGAGCGGAGCAATGTTTAATCTATTTAAGAAAGTGACACATCTCGAAATCTGCGTTCAGCCCATTCGGAATAAGAGTATTTAATTTAAAAATCCACTCCATTTCTTGTTTACTCATTTTTGCATCAAAATTACCTCCTCTCCAATCTTTGTCTACTTTCTTTATGCCTAAAAATGTAGTGTTTTTAAACTCGCAGTTATGGACCGATTTGTAATGTGATGAGACACTGTGATTTTCAAAGCCTTTTGTAATATTCCGGCCATGTTCCTCTATTCTAATATGTAGGGCTCTAGTGGTTTTTCCCACATAGAATAAGCCACAAGGGCATCTAAGTGCGTAAATGACATTATTCGAATGGCAAGTTAAAAAGTCTTTAATAGTATACTCCGTGCCATCTTTATTCAAAAAAGTCTTTATGTGTCGCTTCTTATTAGTAGTTCTCTTGCAGGCTAGGCATTGGCCGCAGCCGAAAAATCCTTTATCGGAGTTTAAAAAGGGATTTCCTATTCCTTTCTTTTTTATGAAACTTGATGTCAGGGTGGTACGTAAATTATTTACCCCTCTATGTATAAATTTTGGTTTGTCAGGGAGGAATGTTTTTACAGTAGGGTCCTGTAATAGGATTGGCCAAAATTTAGAGACTATCTTTCCTACTTTAAAATTATCAGTGCTAAAATTGCATATGAAGGGGATTTCTTTCATTTCGTTTTCTTTTTTCTCCTTATATTTTAAAAGGCTATTTCTTTCTACTTTTTTCACTTCTTCTCTTGCTTTTTCTAATTTCTGTTCTTCGTATCCCTTTTCTAAAAAGTCTCGTTTAATCTTATCTGACTGGATTTTAAAAACATTTAGATCAGTGCAATTTCGCCGAATTCTTAGGAATTGGCCCTTCGGAGCATTTTCTAGCCATGGTGAGAAATGACAGCTGTCTCTTTCTATATAACTATTAGCTTCTACTGTTTTGAAGTGATTCTTAGTTTTAATAGTATTATTTTCTATGTATATTAAAAGATCTAAAAATACAACCTCTATTTTACTCCAATTGCTCGTGAGTTTGATTCCCCACGTGTTTAAGTTTAAAAAATTCAAAAACTTTATAAGATCAGTTTCTTCTCCTTTCCAAATAAAGAAAATATCGTCAATGTAACGGCCATAGGTGACCAAGTTGTCCCTCCAGCTATGCGGGCCATAAATAAAAGTATCTTCCCAGTGGGCCATAAATAAATTGGCATAGCTGGGGGCAAACTTGGTCCCCATGGCCGTTCCATTTATCTGCAAGTAGAATTCCTCACCATACCAAAAGAAATTATTATTTAAAATCAATTCAATCCCTTCAAGAATAAATTCAATTTTTTCCTCTGTGTAATCTGAAAAGTTATTTAGTTGGTATTTTACTGCATTACATCCATATTTATGGGGAATGTTACTATAAAGTGCTGCTACATCACTCGTAACTAAAAGATAATCTTTGTTCCAATTGCATTTGCTTAAAAGATTTAAAATCGTAATTGTATCCTTTATATAGGAGGTTGTATTTTTTACTAGGGGTTGGAGGTGTAGATCCACATAGTGGGACAGTCTGCTGGATATAGAATCTATCCCTGCCACTATGGGTCTGCCTGGGGGGTTATTAACGTTTTTGTGAACTTTGGGTAAAAAGTAAAAAACAGGAATTTTTGGATATTTAATGTTTAAAAAATAAAATTCTTTTTCATTTAATATACCCAGCTCTAAACCCTTATTTAAACATTCTTGAAACTTTAAGTTCATCTCTTTTCCAGGGTTATAGTTTAACTTTTTGTAGGTTATGTCGTCTGCCAGTATTCTATTAGCTTCCTTCTCATAAAAGTCCTTAGACATAAGGACTGTTCCCCCTCCCTTGTCTGCTGGTTTAATCACCAGGTTTGAATCTGTTTTTAAATCTTTTAGAGCTTTTCTTTCTTGTGGGGTTAGGTTATGGTTAAAATTGTCTTTTTTCTCCAATTTTTTAATCTCGGTCATGACCATCGTTTCAAAGGTCACCATTTTCTCAGAAATCATCTGTTTAGGGTAAAATTGAGATTTTTCTTTTAGCATTGTATGTTGTGAATTGGCCTCATCATTCAATTGGTGCTCTATAGGGTTTTTTGCAAAAAAAAATTTTAAGCATAAATTTCTTTTAAATTTATTTAAATCAATATAGAACTCAAACTGGTTTAATGGTTTATTTGGGGCGAATTTTAATCCCTTTGTTAGTACCTTTTTGTGGTGTTCGGTTAGTATTTTTTGACTTAAATTATAGATCCCTTTCATTTCTGCTAATTCCTCAGTTGCTTCTCCCTTTTTCCCTTTTTTGATATGTTTTCCTCCTCTAGTGCCTCTATACTCGAGTCTCTTCTTCTTTTGTACGGTGTCGTAGAGTTTAAAAAATCTCCTCTTTTGTGTCTGTCTTTCCCCTTGCTTCTCCAAAAATCCTGGTCTTCAAATTCATCCAGGACTTGGAAGCGGTTTCTTACGGCTAGGGGTTCCTCTTTTCTATATTCTGTAGGTCGGTTATATGGTGTTTTTTCCCTTCCTCCAGTTCTGTACTCTGTTTCTCTTTCATATCTTTTTCTCTCATATCTAGGTCTCCTTTCTCTTTCATAGTCTATTTTATTTTCTTGGTACCTATCTTTATATTGTGGGTACCTGGGTCTCGGTTTGTGGTTCCAATTTCTATATGGACGTTGTTCATAGTAGTTTCTATGTGTAGAGAGATATGGTTTGTTTTCTCCTTGTTTTCTAAAATTATTTTCTCTTGAGATTTCTGGATCAGGGTTTCTTTTGTATGGTATAGGTTTTTGGGTACTTTCTCTAGTTTCTGAATATGCCTCTTGAAAATTATATTTGCAAAATGATCTCTCTTGTTTGAATTTATAATCTCTGGTATCTCTGAGATATTTACTTTTTTTAATCTCTATGACTTCTCTTTCTATTTTATCAAGATTTTCTTTAATATCACGTGTTGTAATATCAAATTCCTCTTGATTTAAGGAGTTTAGAATCTCATTTTGGCATTTATTAATTTCTATATCTAACTCTTAGGTTTTCCTTCCTTCTCTTAATGATTAAGTGCATGGTGGTAATCGTGAAATTTTCTAGCATTATATTCCATTCATCCATGAAATGTGTTACTTCTTTATCAAATGTAGGGGTTTTAAAATACCTTAGGCCTCTTGGGGTGATTCCTTCTTTTAAGTATTTCTCAAAGGTAGCTATTTCCCATTTAATTTTTAATTCTCTCTGTAATAGTTTTTCTAATTGTTCACTATTATTATTTTGTTCACTTCTTCTCTTATATAGTGGTTGGTCTGTCCAATTTGCCAATTCTGTTTCCATTTCTACATATGTATTTTTTCTTTTATCAAATAATGTCATATTGTTACCAGCTGCTAGGTACAAAGGTATAAAGATAAGAAAATACCAAAAATAGTGGGTAATCAAAAGATGGGTGGATGTACCAGCGCTAATTTGGAGAATCACAATATACACCAATTGGTTACAATATCATACAATTGTAGCTGCTTAAACACCAAAATCTTATCTTAACACCAAGGAATACAATCTAGGGAAATGGTGAAGCGCTATATTTATATATAAGGTAAAAAAAATACAGAGAATCTTTGGGAATAAGTGGATATACCTTAAATATCCTTTTTCTCTCTCTTTTGAGATCTTAACCTTGATATACGGTTCCTTAAAAGTATAAACACAAAGAATATATCATAGTATAACACTGTAAGGTATATTTTCAAGTATGTATATAAGGTTATTCCCACTCACACTTTAAGGAGCCAAAATGTTTTAGCTCAGTTCATGCGCTTATAGGGTCCGTAAAGGCGACCCTCTCCCTTCTTGGGCGGCTTTTGTTCTTCCTTTTTCCAATCTAGGACATAAAGTGCATATAGTGTAGTATCTTTGGTAAATGGCTTATATAAGTGTAATTCAGAATGGGGTACTCACAAAACCAGAGCCTTCAACTAGGCTCAATGGTACAGCATATGTGGTTAAGGACCACAATCCTTCTTTTTGGTAGCAGGAACGAGATTTTGCCAGATAGTGTCTCAGTAAAAATAGTAATTTATTTGACTATCACTTTTTAAAAATATATCAGTATGAAAGTATCAAACATTAAATATAAATACACACTATAAAGGCAAAAAATAAAAAGTCCAATAATTACAGTCTTTTCCAGGACGCGTTTCGCCAAATAGGCTTCCTCAGCTGGATAAAAAGTCTTTGCAATATTCTTTGGACAGGTTCCTGCTTTATATACCTTCTTCTTACTTGAATAATTGGTGTGCGGGCTTTTTAATTCTCGCGGTAACGGCAATGCTCTGCGTGTCAAGCCTCTTTCGCAGTTGTACTTCCGTGTACGTCACTTCCGGTTTCGTTTATATCCGGTTTTCATGCGTTCCACTTGCGGTTCAGCTCGTGGATGCATCCGAATCGGCACAAATATAGAGGAAGAGAGGGAGAATACATCCCATCAAAGTTCGATCGTGTTTTTCTTTTTATTCCTTATAACTTTATGCACATAAATCTTTGCTCTAAATTCGTAACATAACCAGATACTGGAGTTTTTATTCCACTTAAGGATCTGTCCGGTTGGTACTTAAGTGTGTGCTGTATAAATAAAAGTTTTCTAATATTGTGTATCTTCTTTATAACCCATAAGAGACCAGATTATGTATATTAGGGGGATTACAATCAATCGCTTTCAGTGCTTAGAGTTAGTATGATATGATATAAAAATTAGTGTAGAAAACAAAGAGGAAATGCTTTAAGGTGCTGAAAGAAAGTTCCTTCTATGTATACAAAGTTATCAATATCCTTATAAAAACGAATCAATTAGGTGCTAGGTATTAGGTTTGATGCTACAAGAGAATCAGTCGTAGGCATAGAGGTGGTCAAAAATCCATATACCGGTAAGTCAAAATAAGTAAAAATCTTAAAAAGGTAAATATAGAACATGTATAAAATCAACCACTATAAAGTGCTAAAGTAATATATATTAGATAAAATAAACCACTTAAGGTGCTGTGTGTAAATATAATGTAGCAAGGGACTAGTATGAGGCATAAAACGAGTTAGAAATAAAAGGATAAAATAAACCACTTAAGGTGCTGAATTTATGATGCTCTAGGGCAGGTAAATATTATTCAGTTTGATCAATAATCTGTTGGATCAGCTAATGCTTTTATTATGTCTAACACAGTTGTAGAGGTATATACCATTTTACATGGTTGTTTTAGGTTAATATATTGACATTAAATCAAGTCTTTAAGATATATGACTCTTTCCATGCCAAGCTACCTCCCCATGATTGAAAAATGTCCCACGGTTTGGCCTCTGTCCCAGGAGTCCTCGGATCTGTCCCACATTCCAGTGGTGGAACTACTGACACTATAACCGTATAGCTGCAAACAGAAAAATGACAAGAATTAACATGTTTCTTTATTACTGTGTGTTTTTCTTGTTTATTTTCTTATTTCTTTATTTCTGTGTTGACGGTGTGTGTCAATGTGTGACTGTATGTATCTATGTATATTAGTGAACATGTGTAGCGTTGTGTTTGTCTGTGTACATCTTTGTATATACTTGCCACAAAGTGTCTCTGGAAATTATTTTCCATATGGTGTGGCTTCAAAAAAATACAAGTCTAGCAAATAGATTTTTACCAGATCAGATGGAATGTTAATGTCTTTGGCCCTATCGTGTGTCCACACAAATTCTGTTTTTAATCATTAACATGGTTTTACTAAATAAAATGTGTTTATTAAAGAAGTTCGTCCAAATTTACTTAATCCCCTTATTTGGATCATACATATACATTTATTATAAAATATGCACTAGAAAAAAATTATTTCACAAAATTTAAATGTTTCGGCCCACAATTTCTGGGGTGTTTCGGCCCACCCTGGAATACACCATTAATATTTAATAATCTGACAGGGTGGGCAGACAAATCTGAACACCCACTTGTTTCCCTAACCACTAGACCCCCTTGCACCATCACCTACAATATGCTGTGGTAAAGGGGATTAGGCTGTCATTTTAAGCATTTAGAGCCTGGTGTTGCTATACATTCTATGATCCCTTTAAATGCGTTGTTCACGTCCCTGTAAGTAAATAAAGGCATCCCAGTTTGGGAGATCAGACACAGACAGGTGGAATGCCTGAAGCATTGATTTCGTATTCCCTGATAATACTCACGTAACGCTGGTTTTAGTTTTCCATTCTAAATATTTGAATAGTCAAGCTGGTGTTATAAATAAATAAATATAGTAGAGAGTAAAGAAGTGTAATGGGTGTACTATGCAAATTTGAAAGTGGTACATAAATTATAAATGTGCATATACTACACACACACAACCATCATAAATAACTAACGAGCATTTTCTTACTCGTCGTTACACATCAACTCAAAGCAGTAATTGTCACGATTCGGGAACCAAACACGCTAACAGGTCACAGAAGGAAAGGATGCAATACCGGTCCTTAGAGTGGCCGGGTTATGCACACTAAGAATAGTCAGGAGACAAGCCAAGTAAAGGGAGCCAGAAAACAGGAGAACGATAAACAAGCCGAGGTCAAAGGGATGGAGAAAACAGGAAAATCGGAATAACAAGCCAAAGAATCGGTAACCAGAGTGAAATACGAGCAAACAGCAATACAGGTATCACAAGACCACAAAAGGGCACTGAGAGACAGGAAAGGTGAGTATATAACTCTTGTGCTCAATTCTGATTTGACAATTTCCAATCAGAATTAACAATCACACGTGGGAGGTATTTACACCTCCCACTGTGATCATTGTGCTGTTGCTTTAACGCCGGGTCACGTGAGTGACCCCGGCGTTCAGATAAATGTGCCGGCTCCCAGCGTGCAGCGTTATACATGCTGCCGCTGGGAGGAGAGGAGGAGGACGCGAGCGGCGTGTCAAGCGGAGAGGACGCAGCTCGCCAACAGGTAGGGGAAGAGGGGACAGCTCGGAGGGCGGGAAGCCGAAGGCTTCAAAGGAAACCGCGCATGAAAGGAGCGGATCAAAGAGGGCGCATCCAAATCAGAGACAGAAACCCAAGACTGCTCCTCAGGGCCGTAACCCTTCCAATCAACCAGATACTGTAACCGAGCTCGAGAGAAACGAGAATCAAGAAGAGCAGCCATCTCGTACACGTCACCAGAGACCGCGCGGAGGGAGAGACCCAGAGAACCGATTACAGAGCAAGGGCTTCAAAAGGGAGGTGTGAAAAGTGTTAGGTATACGCATGGAAGGGCGTCAGGCCAGGAAGTAGGACACAGGACTAACCCTACGCAATACCTTATAGGGACCAAGGAACCTGGGCGCGAATTTCATCGAGGGAACCCTGAGGCGGAGATTCCTAGAGGACAACCAAACCCTATCACCCGGAGCATAAGAAGGAGCCGCACACCTACGACTATCAGTGAATCTCTTCTGAGTAACCGCAGCATGAGAGAGAGCAGCATGGACCTGATCTGACATCTTCCGTAAGGAGGCGAGGTTCTCGTCCAAAGCGGGCATTCCCTTGTCGGAGAACACACCGGGAAGGACAGAGGGTTGGAACCCATAAGCCACCATAAAAGGACTTATGCCAGTAGATGAATGAGTCACAGTGTTCCTGGCAAATTCAGCCCAGGGAAGGAGATGAGACCAGTTGTCCTGGTGCGCATTCGTGAAGCAGCGTAAATACAACTCCACAGACTGATTCGCCCGTTCGGCAGCTCTATTAGATTGTGGATGATAGGAGGAAGCAAACGACAAGGAGACCCCCATCTCAGCACAAAAGCCCCTCCAAACCCGAGAGACAAATTGAGGGTTCCCTGTCGCATACGATATCCTGTGGTATACCATGCAAGCGGAACACCTCCTTGGCAAACACCTGAGCCAACTGAACCGCAGAAGGTAGCTTCTTAAGTGGAATAAAGTACGCAATTTTGGAGAACCTATCAGTTACAGTCAAAATTACTGTCTGTCCATCAGATGAAGGAAGATCCACAATAAAATCCATGGATAAGTGTGTCCATGGTGTCTTGGGTACAGATAGGGGCATAAAGAGTCCCAGGGGTTTAACATTAGGGGACTTACACTGTGTGCAGACACGACAAGCCTGCACATAATCTACCACGTCCTTTTTAAGTGAGGGCCACCAAAACTGAGATGAAATAACCAAACGGGTAGCAGCTATTATCTGAGATGTAGGCACAATGGGTTCGGGAGCGGGGGCAATCGACTCCAAAGGTTCGTATTGTCGGGAGATAGCATCAGCCTTGACATTACGGTATCCAGGCCTATATGTGATAATGTACTGAAAGCGTGAAAGAAATAAAGACCATCTAGCCTGCCGAGAGGACAACCTTTTATCATCTGCTATATAGGAGAGATTCTTATGATCAGTTATAACCAAGATTTTGTGTCTAGCTCCCTCTAATAAGTACCTCCATTCTCTAAAGGCCATCACAATAGCCAATAGTTCCCTGTTTCTGACGTCGTAATTATTTTCTGAATCAGACAACCTTTTAGAAAAGTAAGAACAGGGATGGAGAGGTTCGGCATACGATTGTCTTTGTGACAACACTGCTCCTACACCTGATTCAGAAGCGTCTACTTCCATAACAAAGGGAAGGGTGGTGTAGCACAGGAGCAGTGGCAAATGCCATTTTGAGAGTCTCAAAGGCCTCAAGGGCTTGAGGAGTCCAAACCCTGGGGTACAACCCTTTTTAGTCAGTTTCGTGATAGGAGAAATAATAGATGAAAAGTTTTTGATAAACCTTCGATAATAATTGGCAAACCCTATAAAGTGCTGTATTGCATTAAGTCCTTGGGGAAGAGGCCAAGACAGTATGGCTTCCAATTTAGAAGGATCCATGCTGAATCCCTGTTCAGAAATGACATACCCTAGGAATTGTACAGAACTCTGGTCGAACAAACATTTTTCTAATTTGCAATAAAGATCGTTCTGCAACAATCTCTTAAGCACCATCCTCACATGGTTATGATGTGACTTAAAATCAGGAGAATATACAAGTATGTCATCAAGGTATACCACAGCACAGATATGCAGTAGATCCCTAAGGACGTCATTTATGAAATCCTGAAAGACAGCAGGAGCATTACACAGTCCAAAAGGCATGACTAGATACTCGTAATGCCCACTGTGTGTATTGAACGCTGTTTTCCACTCATCATTCTTCTTAATACGAACAAGGTTACAAGCCCCCCTGAGGTCTAGTTTGGTAAAATATCTGGAACCTTTAACACGATCAAACAACTCAGTGATGAGAGGGATAGGATAGGCGTTTTTTATCGTTATATTGTTCAGACCCCTGTAGTCGATACATGGCCTCAAATCACCCTCTTTCTTGGCAACAAAAAAGAAACCAGCAGGAGAGGAGGACCTTCTGATAAAACCTTTACTAAAGGATTCCCGTATGTACTCCTCCATGACCTGATTTTCTCTTTCTCAGAAAGAGGGTAGACCTTACACCTAGGAGGCATAGTACCCGGTAACAGGTTTATGGCACAGTCATAGTCACGGTGTGGAGGTAGCTTATCTGCCTCCCTTTTTTCAAAAACCAATGCAAGGTCTGCATACACAGAAGGGACAGAAACAGAAAGTGGTTTAGCCGTGGGCACATTTAGTAAACAAACAGGACGTACATGGGCCATACAGTCTCGTTGACAAGATTCCCCCCAGGAGAGTATATCTAAACAACCCCAATCAAGTACTGGGTTGTGTTTAACTAACCAGGGAAATCCCAGAACGATGGAAGCATCGATGGCAGGTTAAACTTTCCTTGTGCAAAGCACCCACAGACATAACCATTTCTTGGGTTTCATGGGTCACCAGAGGTTTCTCAAGTGGTCTACCATCTATGGCCTCAACGGCCAAGGGTGTGGCCTTTTGGATCAAAGTCAAGGCTGCGGTTTTAGCAAAGTTCTCATCCATAAGGTTGTCTGCCGCACCTGAATTGATCAAGGCTTTGGTAGTTATAATGGTTTTATTGACCAAAAGAGAAACCGTAATAAACGGTCTAGAGATGGACACATGAGGGGACAAAGTCATAACACCCGAGGCCGACCCCTCTCTAGGCCTTAGGTGCTAAAGTTTCTCTGCAATTCAGGGCAGGTCCTACAGAGGTGCCCCCTCTTCCACAATAAAGGCATAACCCCTCCCTTCTACGATACGCTCTTTCAGCCCGGTTAACCCAGTAGCACCCCGGGGGATGGTTGACTAGGAGGGGGTAAAGCTAGTGATGCAGTACTGGGTAGAGCAGGTAACACCGGAGATTCATCCGTCTTTGACTACGCCTCTCTCTAATACGGTTGTCAATAAGAATTATATAGTCTATAACATCATCCAGAAGAACAGGCAATTCCCTGGATGCTATTTCATCCAGTAAGTAAGCGGCCAAACCCTCCTGAAAGGCTGTTACAAGGGCGTCGTTATTCCAAACCACTTCAGCTGCTAGAGTGCGGAATTCTATAGTATAATCCGCTACAGATCTGTTACCCTGTCGAACCCTAAGCAGAGCTTTGCCAGCAGAGGCAACCCTACCGGGTTGATCAAACGTGCATTTGAAAGCTGTCAAAAAATCTGCAAAGGACACAGGAGACGTATTCTCCCACATGGGGTTCACCCATGCTAAAGCTTTCCCGGACAAGTGGTTTATTAAAAAAGCAATTTTGGTTCTGTCAGTGGGGTAAGAACGTGGATTCATCACCAAATGGATATCAATTTGGTTGAGGAAACCACGACACAACGCTGGATCACCGCTATAGCGCTGTGGTGGCGTCATATGAATTACATGAGCAAAAACGGGTACTGGATCGGGAATGGGTTCGGGAACAGCAGCAGCAGCCTCCTGAACGGCAGGTTGCAAGTGTGCAGTACGAGTCAGTATGGTTTGCAAAGCTTGAGCAAACTGATCCATACGGTGGTCTAAACCGCCCATGCTAGCCTCCTGATTAACTTATAGCTGTTAAATGTCAGCAGGTTCCATTATGGCCCTGTTGTAATGTCACGATTCGGGAACCAAACAAGCTAACAGGTCACAGAAGGAAAGGATGCAATACCGGTCCTTAGAGTGGCCGGGTTATGCACACTAAGAATAGTCAGGAGACAAGCCAAGTAAAGGGAGCCAGAAAACAGGAGAACGATAAACAAGCCGAGGTCAAAGGGATGGAGAAAACAGGAAAATTGGAATAACAAGCCAAAGAATCGGTAACCAGAGAGAAATACGAGCAAACAGCAATACAGGTATCACAAGGCCACAACAGGGCACTGAGCGACAGGAAAGGTGAGTATATAACTCTTGTGCTCAATTCTGATTGGACAATTTCCAATCAGAATTAACAATCACATGTGGGAGGTATTTCCACCTCCCACTGTGATTATTGTGCTGTTGCTTTAACGCCGGGTCACGTGAGTGACCCCGGCGTTCAGATAAATGTGCCGGCTCCCAGCGTGCAGCGTTATACATGCTGCCGCTGGGAGGAGAGGAGGAGAACGCGAGCGGCGTGTCAAGCGGAGAGGACGCCGCTCGCCGACAGGTAGGGGAAGAGGGGACCGCGGCCCGCGGAGCCCTGACAGTAATATAGTCAATCGAACATGGATATAAATCTGCACAGTGGTGTCTGAATTGTAATGCCGTAAGGACAACTACAAAACCAACGCCTGTGTGAAGAGTTGTATCAGGTGTAGATGAAATATAAGTCAGAGAATACAGGCTGTAAATTGTAAAATATATCCCCCAAAAAATAAAATAGGGGAATGTTCACTAAACATTGAAAGGGATACAGGTAAAAGTATGGTATATCAGCTTAACCCCTTAAGGACCAAACTTCTGGAATAAAAGGGAATTATGACGTGTCACACATGTCATGTGTCCTTAAGGGGTTAAAGGGACTCTCCAGTGCTGGCACTGCAGGACCCTGCAGTGCCCCTCTCCCTCCCACCCCAATTCTATGTTGCTGAAGGGGTTAACACCCCTTCAGTGACTTACCTGCATCCAGCGCCGATGTCCCTTGGCGCTGGGTCAGGCTCCGCCCACGCTCCTCCCCCACACTCCGCTGACGTCGGCTGACTAATGTGCATGCGCAGCAAAGGCCGCGCACGTGCATTAGATTTCCCCATAGGAAAGCATTATTATTCAATGCTTTCTTATGGGGTTCCGGCGACGCTGGAGGTCCTCATGCATAGTGTGAGGATGTCCAGCGCCGTTTAAAACACTTTTCGTGTTCTAAGAATATGGAAGTGCCTTCTAGTGGCTGTCTAATAGACAGCCACTAGAGGAGGACTTAACCCTGCAAGGTAATTATTGCAGTTTATCAAAACTGCAATAATTACACTTGCAGGGTTAAGGGTGGTGGGAGTTGGCAATGAGCCGAAGTGGTCTGGAGTGTCCCTATAAAAGAAAGATTGGAAGATAAATCAAATGCACCACAGTAAAAGCAATTAAATAAAATCTTATAAATAACCTATATCTAACTAGGTCAGCAATGGACCACACAAGTGTTCTGTGTCCGTGTTGGTACCCCTCCACCAATCCAAGGGATGCTGATATTTCAAATAATAGAAAAGGAGGTTATCAGAGCTAGAGACCTCAGCGAGCTCAATGCAGCTGTATGGTATACAATGTACCTGCCGTTTAACCTAGCATGATACACCATCAGGGCTAGAGTGTATAACTAAAGAGATGTATAGCAAACTGTAGCGTACTGGAGGTATATGTATGGGGAGCACCCAAAGCTGAGATCTTGTGGTGTGCCGCGGCCGGTATCTTCGAAAAAGGTCGCGGCTGCCATAAAGGAGCGGTATCAAATGATCTGGAACAAATAAAAATCGGACAGCAGGTCTACACGTTTTGTCCCATTCAGGGACTTTATCAAGAGTAAATTGTTCAGTCCATTCAATTCAGCAGATATACCCTCAGGGAGGGAAATGAAAAAGAAAAGATGGGAAACCAGACATGGAGTAATAATCGTAACAAGTATTTAATTCTCACAAAATGTAATGTATATAATTTTAATTCCCAAGCTGCACAGGGCATGTAAATGATCTGTATCAATAGACATATACCACAACTGTACAATGGGTGGTATCTTTCAGAGACTATACACATAAAAAAACAGAGAACATAATAATCAATAAAAAAAAAATCTATTTAATATATACACCAAAAATTCAAAACCTATAAATAGGAGGTGAACCTGCAAGTAGAATACTATTAATAGTAAGATTATCAACCAGCTACAAATCTTCCACTGGTAGTTATCTTGATAGGCAACTAAAAAATACAATAAAACTAAAATACAAAATATCTCGTATTTCAATCCAATTCTTCATTTAAGCCGTGTGGATATAAGGTATCTAATTTAAAGATCCATTTTGTTTCTGCAGCATTAGGTATTCTTTTTCTCCTGGTTAGGTCGCTTATCCTGGGGATTAACTCTATCCCAATGACTGATAGATGCAGAGTGTCACTGTCATACTTCAAAAGTGGCGTGCCACCGGGGATTTTTGATCTCTATGCAGAATTGCCAAGCTACAGGGCCAGATTAAGAGCCCATTGGGCCTGGTGCTGACAATTATGATGGGCCTAATTGTAGAATCGGATCGACAGAATACACTAAAACAGTTATACCTCAAAATCGTCATGTATCTGGTGGAGTTGGTAGTGGAGGGAAACTCACAGGATAAAGCTTTAAAAAAAAAAACCAGATACCCTATGCTAATGTCTCTCTTCCATCTTTCAAGTAAATCCATTCCCCCTAACAGCAGTGTCTGGTGAAGCAGGATTTCGGTGGGCATGGTAAAAGAGTGGGCGACTGACGAAAATCCTGTAACCAGAACCACCCAACTAAATCTCCCCGAGGAATTAGAAGGTCAGCCTAGCGTGAATACATATCAGGCTGCCTGCCAATAATGCAGGCTGGCCAACTAAGGGCATACTATGCAGACAGCATCCTGAGCTTGGCATAAATGCGTCTAATGATGCACTTTCTTTTTTTTTATAAATTCTTTATTTATGTCAAGGAAGAACATTACAATAATTGCATATCAAAACGAGCCGATACAGGATATTGTTACATTATATATGCATGGTTCACATCGTATTTGGAATGACCTTAAACTATCCCTCTTAGTAAACCTTCACTTCACCAACGTATCCTGGAATGCGGCTATCAGCTTTTAACCAGTCCTTCCCAGTTTTTTATTTTTAAAATTTTTAAACTTATAACATAGATGAGAGATAAGCAAAGGCAGTAATAAGACAAAAACAGAAACCAATAAGGCAGGTCAAACAGCACCATATATGTCATACTAGTATGTTCGCATGTTAAATATGTGTAGGACATGCCCTATTTCCCATCCTGTGTTTCCATGATAATCTAACAACTCGTTTGCTGTTTTATATTTTTTGTCAAACTCTTACAAAGTTCTATCCAATTGCACCAGTAAGCCCATGTCCCAATCCTTTCGTGGTACTAGTTATTTACAGTCTGCCTGGCTTTCGTGAAATAATTAAGAAGATCTCACAAGAGAGAAGGAAAGGAACAGAGAGATGAAAGTAGATATCAGAGTGTGAAAAAAGGAAAAACTAGGGGAAAGAAAAAAAAAAAAAAAAAAAAAAAAAAGGGGGGGGGGGGGAGGAGGGTGACGTCAGGAGGGTCCGGCCATCCCATGTCGTGTGAGCTAAACTCACGTATTGGCTGCGCTGGCCTCCCAAGGGCCCCAAATTTTTTCAAACTTTTTCGTCGTACCCCTAACTCGAGCTGTGAGGTCATCCATGAGGTAATTATCTTTAATTTTCCTGATCACCATATCAATCCCTGGGGCCTCCTGTTTCAACCATCCCTGTGCCAGAGCTCTCCTAGCTGCCAGAGTCACCTTATTCAATAGGGTTAGTTGCGCTTTGGTCCAGTTATCTATAGGTCTGGCTAACAGGAACACCCATGGGTCTAGTTTAACCTCCCTCTCAAATATGTCTCGTAGCAATTGCGCAATTTGTCGCCAAAACACTTGTGCTATTGGGCATTCCCACCACATGTGGACATATGTGCCCTTGAGACCACATCCTCGCCAGCATAGGTCTGTAGTAATTTGATTCATACGGCTCAACTTTACCGGTGTGGTATACCACCTAAATAGCGTCTTATAGGACTGTTCCTGCAGGGAGACACACATAGAAGCCTGCGCGGCCGCCTCCCACATCTCCTGCCACTCCACTCCCTCTAATGTCTCTCCTAATTCCGCTTCCCATTGGGCTATGTATGTTAGTCCTCCCCATTCTGAAGTGTTGTGGCATAAATGTAAGTAGATAAGTGAAATCATTTTTCCTGGGAATCGTTCTTTTGCGCACATTCTCTCAAAGAACGTCATCTGTGCCTCTGCGGCTTGTTTAACCTGGATGTTACGGGCATAATCCCTGATCTGAAGGTACCTGAAATAGTCAAAGGGTCGCAGAGGTGTTTTATTTTGCAGATTGTCAAAAGTCACGATCGAGCCCCCCTCGTATAGCTGAAATAACCTTTGCAGTCCCGCCCTTTCCATGCCTCTAAACTCCCGGGCCGACATCCCTGGTAAGAATGCTTTGTTCCTCAATAGAGGGGTCATCGGTGAGGGGGAGGACGCCAAGCCATACTTAGGTGCAGCCGTGTCCCATATTTTCAGCGAGTTAGAGATCGCTGGACAAGTCACTGTTATGTTCGGTCTGTGCTCCTTCGGGGTCCACATATAGAACTGAGGCATATCCATCCCCATAAGGGATGCTTCCAGGTCAACCCATCTTCTTTCCTCAGGCGGGGAGTGCCACAGCGCCACCTGTGCCAGTTGGGCGGAAATGTAATAAAAGTGTAAATGTGGAAGGCCAAGTCCTCCTCTGCCCTTAGCTCGATAAAGAATGTTGCGTGATACCCTGTGTTTCCTGTTTTGCCATATAAATTTGCCTATGGCTTGCTGTAGCGGTCCTAGGTCTGATCTGGATACCCTTATCGGAAGTGCCTGGAACAAAAACAATATTCTGGGTAGCACATTCATCTTTACGGAGTGTATCCTGCCGATCCAAGAAATTGCCTTTTCCATCCATTTCTCCATATCCGTCATCAAGGTCTTAATCAGCGGAGTGTAATTCTGTTGGAATAATTTAGATGGATCCGCTGTCAATCGTATGCCTAGATATTTTATGTGATCTCTCGATATTCTTAACTTGTAGGTTCTCCCTATGTAGTCTGTGTCCAGCTCCGGCATCCCTATGGGTAACACACTGGATTTATCCATATTCACCTTGTATCCGGCCAATTCTCCAAATTCTCCCAAAACGTCTGCCAGTGCCGCCATAGATCCCCTCGGTTCAGTTAGCGTCAGTAACACGTCATCGGCGAATGCCGACACCACGTATCGTTTCCCTCCGACATCTACCCCTTTGATATTCGGGGCTGCGCGTATTGCCTGAAGGAGCGGCTCTAAAGACAGGGCGAATAATAAGGGCGACAATGGGCATCCTTGTCTCGTGCCATTGCTAAGACCAAACGGTTTTATCTTTGCACCCGAAATGCGGATTTGGGCTCTGACGTTGGTATACATTGCTCGAACCGCAGTCGTGAACTGAACCTGGAATCCAAGGTGATCCAGCATTGTAAATAAGTAAGGCCATTGAACCCTGTCGAAAGCCTTTTCGGCATCCAACGATAGTAATATCGTCGGTATCTTCCTTGTGGTTTGTCTCCATATGAGGTCCACGTTACGTCGAGTATTCTCGAATAGTTGTCTAGTTGGTATAAACCCCACCTGGTCAGGGTGAATCAGCCGAGGTAGGATCAGATTTATCCTGGTAGCCAGGATCTTCGCTAGTATTTTTGAGTCGTGATTGATAAGGGAAATCGGGCGAAAGTTTTCTGGGGTCGACAAATCTCTGCCTGGTTTCGGCAGTAAAACGATGTCTGCTAGTGACATATCCCTATCAGGCGTTCCTCCATCTAATAATTCATTAAGCCAATCAACCAGGTGTGGAACCAGTTCTTCCCTAAAGGTTTTATAATAAGAGCCATCGAATCCATCCGGTCCCGGAGCCTTATTACTTTTCAGAGTATAGATTGCCACTTCTACTTCCCCCTCTGTAATCGGTTTCCTCAAGGACTCCACTTCCGCCCCATTTAGTTTTGGTAAATCCAGCCCGGCAAGGAAGGCTTGTATCTTGTCCCTTTCGTCGCTGATTCTGGCGGGGTCTGCTGTGGAGTGGTTGTATAGTTTAGCGAAGAATTCCGTAAATACTGTAGCTATATCTGTGGGGTCTGTGCGGTATTGACCTAAGGCATCTCTGATTTTAGTAATGTGGGGTCGATGCTGTCGTGGCCGTAACGTTCTCGCCAGTAGGGTATCCATCTTGTTGCCCTTTTCAAAATAGGTCCGTTTAGATCTTACGATAGCCCGTGCTGTTTCGTCTATCATCGTTCCTTTAATCGAGGCTCTCAGTTCCCGCACCACCTGCAAGTTAGCAGGTGTAGCGTCGATCTTATGTTTCAGTTCGGCCTCACGCAAGGACTCCAGAAGGGAAGATAGCAGTTGGGTTTTGCGTTTTTTCTTCAGCGTTGCTGCACGAATCAAAACGCCCCTGATCACCGTTTTATGAGCCGACCACACCGTCACCTTTGATAAATCCGTGCCAGTTTCTCTAGCGAAGTAGTCAAGCAATTCCTTCCTAACCTCCTCAACTATTGCCGGATCACGCAGCAAAGAAGTGTTCAATTTCCATGACCATGGGGACGTAGCACTTAGTTTATCCAATGTTATGGAAATGTCAGCGTGATCAGACCAGGTTATGGATCCTACAGTCGATATTGATACTTTGGGCACTGAGTGAGTATTAACCAAAAACAAGTCAATTCTCGAGTAAGTATCATGGGGTGCAGAGTAGAATGTAAAATCGTTGTCGTCCGGGTGTTGTGCCCTCCAGATATCTACTAAGCCTGTGTCCTGCATGAAGATATGTAATAATTTGTCCTGTCCGCCCCTATTATGCGATCTAGGAATACCTTTACCTGATCCCCTATCTCTCGCCGGGCATGGCGCTGCATTGAAATCGCCTCCTACTATTATCATGCCATGTGGTAGAGTGTTAATCATCAGTGTCAATTCCGCCCAAAACTCCTTAGAGGGGTCATTGGGGCCATAAAGATTAATAATATGTATGCTATGGGAGTACAACGTTCCTGACAGGAGCACAAAGCGGCCCCCCGAGTCCGCATGTACCCTAGTAACATTAAGCGGGCATCTGTGGTGTACCAGGATTGCAACGCCATTCCTCTTATTGAGCGCTCTCGACTCATACGTGGTTCGGTACGTACGGTCTCTGAGTGCAAATTTCGCCGAGGCCTGAATGTGTGTCTCCTGCAGGAAAGCTATATCGGGGTTCAAACGGTTGAGATCCCTAAACATGAGGCGCCTTTTTTTGGGTGCATTAAGACCTTTAACATTCATGGACAATATCTTCACCGGCATGGGTCTATCCCGTGTGAATCGCTATGATAAAACCCATTGTGAAGCCTGCGCACTAAATGTATTTCGTCTAACTTTCTCTCGGTAGGAATAGATAATCTTCGCCGGCGCGATCTAGCTTGCATAGTAAGCGCTGCTCCTGTCATTGAAGTCTCACCAGTTACGTTCCGGCCGTTCCTAAGGTGTATTCCCCCAACGTCACCCTCCAGGGCTGGGTAAGGGAAGGTATAAGAAGGGATAGAAAGGGGACAAAATAAAGAGGAAGATAAAAGAACAGTAAGTAGAAAACATATTATGTACAGTAAATGCCTGGTCTTATCTAAAGCCAGGCTCTTGTGGGGTATGAGTCCCTGTCCCTCCAGTGATCCTAAAAGGCTCAACAGGGCCAGGGATTCAGACCAACCTAAAAATAATTAAAACCGCAGCCGAATAGAAACGATTGGTGGCGGTCATTACAAATACATTCACCTAGGTAGGACGCCCCACCCCAGGCTCCCCTTGGGTATCATACCCGTACCCCTTCTCGGGCATCCCTTGCAACTCGACTTTACTCTCGCCCTGTGATCCCCTCGCTGCTCCCTGCATCCTATGGGTGGAAAGAGCTTGCCTTGCGTGTTATTTAAATCAAATGGGAAGACATTTATATAGGCCCGACCGGGGTATCCAGGGTTCGTGCGACTAAATATGGGCTATAGCCCTGGGGATATCCCACAGCTAATGGAGCGTGAGCCGGAGGCGGGAAGAAATAAGGCCTAAACCGACGTCCCCCCTCCCCCGTAAAGAACAAGCAGTATGCCCTTTGCCTCAATTGTTGGGGACCCCCCTCATCCCTAGCTCCCCGAGTCAGCCGGAGTGGAGCATACGGGTGCCAAAAATTGGTCTTGGTGGATTTCAACTATCCACCTCTATGCAGCCCAACATGTGGCCGCATCTAATACCTGGTTGTGGGTACTCGAGAGTGAAAGAGGAAGCATAAATACATAGAGGGGGGTACGAAGAAAAAACTAAAAACTGTTTAAACATGCCTATAACCGAACAATAGGTGTGCATAGTACAAATACAAATAACCCCTCCGTCGGTGCCTACCCCACCGTCCACCCCGCTCCCGCCGGACATATTAAAAGTCAGAGTCCAGACCTCACAACAATAGCGAAAACGTTAACCCATGAGCTGGCAACCACACCGTGCCTCGATTGTATGCTGGGCGCCGCCTTGCAGATGCGTCAGAATCATGTCCCCAATATGAGTATATAATCCCACACCTTTCCAGAAGGAGAAGCCCTAACCCTCCCCAAAACACAATGGAGCCCCCCACCCGGATATCAACCCCAGGCCGAGCAAAAATCACTCGCTCCTGACGGGTACAAAAACCTTTAAATTAAAATAGATATAAGTGCCCGCAGAAAAAAGACCCCCTCCCAAAAAAACAGGATGCAAAATACCCCCCACAAGCCGTCCCCAATGGGGCACTTCTTCAAGGGGCTGGCACCAGAAAAGGAGCGTAAGGGAGCCCCCCGCGGACCTCACTCACCCGCCGTGTACCATTCTCGAGGGAGGGGATGTACCGTCGCTGTCGCAGCTCCAGGCACTGCAATGTCGCCTGTGTCTTGTACCCCTAGGTCGTGCAGGAATGCCGCCGGATCGCCCCCAGGGTGTAGGATCTTAGAGCGCCCATCCTTAAAGGCCATCAGGCGGAACGGATGGCCCCACGCGTATTTAATAGAGTGCTGTTGGAGCAATTCAGTTATAGGCCTCCATTCCCTCCTCTGTCTCAGGGTGTCTGGTGTCAGGTCCTGAAATAGGGCCAATTCAGCTCCTCTATACTTGATTTGGTTTTCCCTTCCATATCTCATCAAAGCTTCCTTTGTTTGAAAAAACTGAAATTTGATGATGATATCCCTGGGTCTGGTATCATTTGGCCGTCTGACCCTGAGAGCCCTATGAGCCCTCTCAACATGCCAGAGGTTTTCCGGTATGTTTGGTAGCAATGGTTTAAATATGGCGAGTACCACCTCAATCAGGGAGCCTTCCCCCTCTCTCTCTGGCAAACCCCGCAGTCTGATATTGTTCCTACGCGAGCGGTTGCCCAAATCTTCTAGTGCATATTCAGCCACCGCTAACCTGGATGTCAACAGGTTAATTTGCGCAGCGGCTGCATTGTGAGCTTCCACTGTGGACTCCACTCTTTGCTCTAGCACTGCTGTTCTATTGCCGAGTGCCTGTATCTCCGCCTTAACTTCGGCGGTATTTCTAGCTATCTCTGTCGCTAGGTAGGATCTTACCTCCGCCAAGGTAGCCAGTATCTGTTTGGCGTCAGGCTCTTGGGATCCCGAAGTCCCGCTGGATGCCGGGCTGGAAGGAGATCGCGGCCCTCCAAGGCTTTCCCGTCCGCCATCTTGGGTGTTCCTCATGGCGCGGGAGGCCGCAAAGAGATCTGCCACCGTCGCTCCCTGTTCAGCCTGTTTTTTGGTCGGCTTCTTAGGGGCCCGCTTTTCCATCTCGGGTCTCCCTTCAGTTTGATCCGCAATCGGTCACGGAATGCCGCTTCTGTTAGCCGTTGATCCAGTGGTCCCGGCGGAGCTCACACGGACACGTCCAGCTCGCTCCCACCTCAGACCACGCCCCTCCAGCAGTTATTCGGACAGGCAGCGGCTGCCAGCTGCTCACCTTCAGGTCGTTCTCCGGTAGATATTTCTAATGATGCACTTTCTAAGGACTGTCCGCAAGCACTCACTTGACCACTTCTCTCCTTACCTTCTTACTAGCAGGCAGAAGCTCCTGTTACACAGTCTGGGACAGAGAGAAGGTGTATGTAGTGAGTGTAGAAGAAAGGGAACATGCCACAGAGTTAGAAAGACTGAAGCAGCAGGACAAAAGTCAGCTTTACCTTAACTAATTGCATTGTCAGCCAGTCCACACAAGTTTTGTTTCCCTACATCCACAGGTAAAGAGTAGGAAAAATCTGTTTTTCAAAAGTCTTTTGGTCTGTCCCACAAAGTGGAGACCACAAGTGCAAGTTAAAATATAAACTAAGAAGGAGGTATTACAGTCTATCCTTTGATGTATCATATATTCCCCTTCACCCGAGGTGGAACTATATTGAATGACTTTATGGCCAAAGAATTTGCAAGTAAGGCAGCAAGTACCTTCACATCTAATATTCCCAACACTGACGTTTCAAATCTGGTTAGGGATATCTGAGGAGGTAAATTTGGAGGGAGCCAATATGTTTTTTTAAATTCTTACTTCTTCTAAGGGTGACTTTAGGACTGTTAGCAATGATACATTTTAACCAAAGATCCATCTTAAGTATGGGTCAGCGTTGCGCAGAATGCCTATGATGGCATCATAGGAGATATTAAAGACAGTAGAAAAGATCGGACCTGTATTCTTGGTCACATCTTTAGTGCTGATGGAAAATGTGTGGGGCTGTATAGTACTCTTGTGGTCCCCATTAGTCCGCATGGATATAATGGCTCTATGTGTCTCAGAGTCGGAACGCTGTAAGTTAGTGATACAATTCACTTTGAGTTTGGAAGCTGAATTACAAAGAGAGATTCTATCCATATTTCTCACCTTGTTATAAGCAAATAGGATCGATTTAGAGGGATATTCTTTATCAAGGAAAAGTTGGCAGAGATTTAAAGCTTCTTCCTCGAAATGTTCTAACATAGAACAATTACAATGGAGTCTAATGAATTGGCCTAGTGGTACATTCGCAATCCATGTAGGAAGATGACCGCTGATGGCATTTAGGAATCCATTGACGTCTAACTTTTTCTGAAATGTCCTAGTTAGTTAGTTAGTTAGTTTTTCTCCCCAAAGTACAAGGTCAAGGAATTATATTCTGGACTTGTGCTTGTTAAAAGTAAATGAGAGTCCCCAGTCATTAGAATTTAACTCAGTCACAAACTTATCAATGTCATCCCAGTCCCCCTTCCAGATAATTAAAATATCATCGATAAAAGTGTAAAATATCAGGTGATCTTTTCAATTTGGGTTCTCTAAGATATGTGAAAAATCCCATAGGCCCATAAATAAATGGCATATGAAGGGGCAAAACTAGCCCCCATGGCTGTCCCTTTTGTTTGAAGATAAAACATTTTGTCAAACTTAAAAAAATTATGCATTGGTATAAAATGTGCCCTTTCAAAAATGGACTCTGCCTGAGAAGATGGGAATAGCGGATCAGAAATCAGAAAGTGCTTGTATGCCCAACGCATGGCTAATGTTGGTGTCACATCTATGGTGAGCCAGCTATATCCTTCATGCCATTTTACACTTGCATCAAAAAAAGACTAGTGTCACATATATAGGAGGGAAGATTCACCACATATCTTTGTAGGTGAATATCCACCCATTTGGAGAGTGGTACTGTGATGGAACCAATAGAAGAGATGATGGTCCGCTCTTGATCTTTCAATCTTTCTTTAAAGCTATTATACCATACTTTTAGCTGTATCCCTTTCAATGTTTAGTGAACATTCCCCTATTTTATTTTTTGGGGGATATATTTTACAGTTTACAGCCTGTTTTTCTTGTGTATTCTCTGACATATTTCATCTACACCTGATACATCTCTTCACACAGGCGTTAGTTTTGTAGTTGTCCTTACGGCATTGCAATTCAGACGCCACTGTGCAGATTTATATCGATGTTCAATTGACTATATTATTGCTTTGAGTTGATGTGTCTTTTATGGTGATACTATTAAATTTTCCTTTTTTTGTAAATTTTTATTTTTGTCGTGCACGTAAGTACATCAGAATCTGTATTGCCACAAAAGCTTTATCAGACTCTTTCTAGTACATCAGAATACAACAGTGGTGTAACATGAGTAAATGTGGCACTTTTTGTTATATAACGGTTCGAAATACAGCATAACATTTGAGTCAACTTTAAACCTGGTATGCTTCTATGTACTGTGTCGGAAGCTTGTACATGTGTACAGGAGAAGCCGAGTCATAATAAAGTAGTCTAGTGATATCTGTTTTGCGGTGTAATAGGGAGTATATGTGTGCTGCTTAGAAGCGAGGCTGGTTAGGGTAAGGAGCTTCTCTACTTGTGAGACATGTCCTGGAATAAAAAGATAAAACATAACAGAGAGCATAACATTACATTCTGGGATGTCATAGCGAGTGATGACATTGAGGGCGAAATGCGTCCTCGTGATATACTAGGGCTATGTGTTAGTGCTGTTCGTCGCCGTTTAAAAGGCACATCTATTTTAATCCTATGTAATGTAGAGCCTCGGTGAGTGCGCGCCACTGAGTCGCGTTATAGCGCTGGTCGCGGCCTGGCGTGGGTTAGGTATTGGTGGCTCTCTGCGTGCATGTCCCCATATCCTAGGGGTGAGGGGGGGTCATCACCGGAGCAGTTAAGGTCAACCCTGTGAGGGATTTCTCTCCGCCCTTGGGGATCAACGAGTTTGCAATTTCTAAAGCATAATTAAACTTATAACAAACTGGTGAAACAAAATTGAAAGGTAGAGCAGATCTGTACAGTTTTTACTGGACCATTGGATCAAGCGAAGGGAGCTGATGATGATGGGGCCCAGTTCATGTCTTTTGGGTTCTCGCCTCTCTGGGCCGGAAGACTGTAGCCTTATTAAATGTTACTTTTAATACATTCAGTACAGTTTTATTCATTTATCTTTTCCCCTGTAGGAGTACTCACACTATATTATTTATGACTTACTGGGGTTGCATAAACAAAAGTGATTTAACTCCTAAATGGCAGAAAATTGATCAGTGAGACTGCAGGGGCATGATCTATACACCAAAACAACTAAATTAAGTTAAGGTTTTGTTGGTTCTTATAGAGTCCTTTTAACCATGCAATTTCACATTTTATGCCAAACCAGACCATTCTCTGGTTTATTTCAGACTCATCTGCATGGTTAGCACTTCCATGATAGAAAATGTCATGTTTAACAACTGGTAATTAGCAGCAACTAATATATTTAGCCTATACAAGATGGTTTAATAGGAACAATTTAACACTATTTATATCACCTGGTTTCCATAATAGAGAAGCAGAAATGTCACCCTGTTATGTTACTATTATAAAAATGTATGCTTGCCTCATTGAGGTGTTAAGTTTAAAAGACTGCAAACTCTCCGTACACTCTAGGTAAAATAATTTATGTTTTTTTTCATTGTTTTATTGTTTTCAATAAATATCTGTGAACTTTAGCAAGTAAGGTGTATTCAAGTACTAAGTGCAACTCAATTAGATTATCACAACTAAAGTGTGAATTTTGGTGAGTATAGTGCATCTTTATATAGATTTGAATGAGTGAACGTGGCTATAAACTGGTTTATTTGTAAAAGTAGATTGCTTATTTTATTGTGAGTGCAGTACACTACAGGGGTGTGGAGTAGGAGTTGTGGAGGGCTACAAATTTCCATTCTAGCAGTGTAATGTGATTTCTCTGAAAACACGTGTTGCACACAGCTACATGACAGGGAGCGGAATCGTGTATGTATATATAGTCTTCATTATACTGGAAAATATCACATGCTAAAGGCTTAAAGGGACTCTCCAATGCCAGGAAAACAAACCCGTTTTCCTGGCACTAGAGAATCCTGGAGTGCTCCCCTCCCTCCCGCCCCCATCCCATCCAGCACCGATGTCCCTCAGCGCTGGGTCAGGCTCCGCCCACGCTCCTCCCCGCCGACGTCAGCCGGTGGCAGAGACTTAATGTGCATGAGCGGCAAAGCGGCAGATAACCGACCAAAGGTCAGTTTGGATTCCAGAAGCCCTCTTGAGCAGTGTTTCCCAACCCAGTCCTCAAGCCACACCTACCAGTCCAGGATTTAAGGATTACCCAGTTTTGTCTAAGGTGTTTTTTCTTTTTTTTCTAAAAACACCTTAGACAAAACTGGGTAATCCTTAAATCCTGGACTGGGTTGGGAAACACTGCTCTAGTGTCTGTTAGACAGCCACAGAGGGCAGACTTAGAGCTGCAATGTAAACATTGCAGTTCTCTGGACCTGCAATGTTTTACATTGCAACACTAAGTGCAAAAGGGTTACAGCACCCAGACCACTTCAATTAGCTTAAGTGGTCTAGGTGCCTAAAGTGTCCCTTTAAGCTTTAAATCAAGTATATTTCTGATATATTTATTGCCACTTAGAGTCCCATCAATCACAAAAGTTCTGTCAATAACCTTTTACCATCATACAACCTCTGATCATAGCACTAACGGGTTGCTTTATTGTACCTCTACTGAATTCAGGCATCAAATCTCTAATTATTGTCCTTGCATTCTTTACTTTATCATAGTAATTATAGATATTCTGTTCCCATTACATCAGATGACGCTGTCTCATTGTTCAACATGGTTTTAGCCCAATTTAACTCTTCTTTCTTTGTTTGGGAAATAGAAATGGTCCTATCTTTGTAATTCTAGATAATTCAACACATTTGTTGCATTTTTGGTACATAATGGTATATGTTTGGTCCCAGATTGCATCACATTTATCTCTAATGAACATTTCTGCCATTTGCCTGGCCATTCCTTCAATTTGTCCCAATCACTCTACAGAGTCGTTATATTATTTACAAATTGTTTTGCCTACCTCATTTTTAGGAAAATTACAATCACATATCTGATGTTTATCAATATGTTAATGACTACCAATGGTCCGTTAATGATGACATTATTGCAATCCCACTTTTCCGATACACTTCTACAACACTTTTACCAGTGGTGTATCCTGGTTTTGTGCTGCCCTAGGCAGGACAAAACTCAGGCGCCCCCCTCCCGCCCGCGCCACCCCCATCCCCGAGGGCGGCCCCCAAATGCCCAGGGCAAATGCCTTGTTAGCCTTGCGGCTAACAGACATGCCGGCGGGCTGCTGGGCGGGCGGCGCTGCTGGGCGGCTGGCGAGGGAGCACTTCCCCTGAGCTGTCTGCTCAGCTCCCTCGTTGTTGACCTCACAATATCAGCTGAAGAAAGAAGATGGTGGTGTCCATGATTGAGAATTTAAGTATATCTACTTTTAGGCTTATGATACATCCACCACAGACAAAGGTTGAATGTTAGCTTTGGGGTATCTTTGCAAAATACCCAACAAAACCCTAGGCGTGACAGAGCCACTAAAAAGGATAACATGCTAAATATTGTCCGTGTCACGGAATGTTCCACGAACACGCTATGCTTGCATGACATTCACTCTTTATTCAGCATTAGTATTGTATGATATTTTCTAATGAAAATAAACTGTTCAGTTGTTCATTCACTGTTTGGATAAGGTCCCATATACACATTGATTAATTACTATTTCACATGAGCGTATGTGATCAATCTTTTATCATAATATTTTAAGCTGCTCTTAAAGAAAATGGCTGACACTTTAAAGAAAGCAGATTTGCCTGCAGGCTGACTGATTGCCACCATAAAGATTTGTTCCTTAATTTATCTATTCAGGAATGACAACAACACTTCAGGCAATTAGTATGACTCTATGTACACAAACATTTGATCTGTTACACTGGGTGATTCATGGCTGTTACAGGCTCGTGTTAAAATAGGGCAATTATAGAAATGGCCTTGTGGCTATAGAGGACTTGGTGACGACACAGACACCAAAACTATATAGCATGTTAAGCACTTTTCTTTTAGGGCGGCTATTTATAGAGCCTTTTATCTTTTATTTTACATTGATGCTCGGGGTGGCGGGGGGATATGCAGAAAAATTCTGAGACTTCTTTTAGTCACTTCAGCATGACCTAATAGCTATTTCTATAAGTGATCAAGCAATTTAAACACTAATACAATAGTTTTTTATACAAAACACAGTAATATATAAAGAGAAAGGTAGTGTGTTTAATGCACATTATTATGAGTTTTATTGTTGTAGAGCTCTGACATACATAAATGTAAAGTCCTCCAAACTTTATAAAGAGTTCCGTTTTTTGGGGATAGGGGTACAGAAGAGAAAAAGGAGGAGGTAGACAATTACGGTTTGTTTCATACAACATTTGCATTGGTTGTTCTTGTTGCTCGAAATACAATACAACTGGTTATAGAGTTCTTTTTGAGCGTTTGTTCGTTTGCCCAGTGTTACAATTGTGTTCCGTATCGTCTTTTCCTTGTCTATTGGTTGGGGTGGGGTACAGAAAGAAAAAAGGGGGGGGGGGTAGGATATCCTGATATTTTGCCCTTTTGTCTTTGCTCTGATGTCGTATCCTCTTACTGGTTTGTGGGTCAGGTTTGTCTGGTATCTGTTGTGTGTGTGAATTTGTGGGGGATTAGTTTAGGTTGTTAGGTTGTAGCACTTCTCTTTGGTGTCTGTGGGTTTTGGAGGGTTTGGGTTGGGGGGTGTGTGTCTGATGTTTGTTTGTTTGTCTCTGCGTCGGTGGTAGGTTTGTGTAGCCTTTTGGAAGGTTGTGTGTGTAATCGTCTGTGGTAGCGGTTGGTCGTGTGTGTGGGTGTTGGCGCTTGTTGGAGTTTCGATTCAAGGTGTTTTGTGGTGTCATTGTGTGTCCTTTGGGATGGGCCTTTTTGTCCTGATCTCCCCTGGTTAGTGGGTGGGTGTTTGTTGTGTGCACTGAGTGGTCCTCTTCGTGAGTTCACCTTCTCTTCCTTTTGTGTGTGTGGACTCGGGGTGAGTGCACCCCTGGTTATTGTTTTTGTGGTTTCGGGTGTAGGTCTTTATCAATTAGTCACTCTCCGTAGGGGGGGGTTGTGAGCTTTGTGAGTGGTGGGTTAGGTTGTGTTTTGAGGGTTGTGTTATGGGGGGCCCTTGTCTGGCGGTGAGTGCGTATGTTGTGCCAGCGTGTGGGGGTTGGGTCAGATTTGCTTTTAAGAGGTTAATCTAACCAAAAACAGTGTTTTAATAAAACACTGTTTTTGAATGGAGTAACCCTTACTGGCATGCCTCGACCCCCCATCCCCACTAAAATCAAGAAATAAAGCCAATGTAATTACACGCTTTCTCTGTGTTTGCTGGTGACATCACAGGCAGCGTCCCCCACATTTGTTTTCAATCATACAAGTCCATACAAGTAGTCTCCAAACACGTGTTTTTAGGCTACCTGTTGGTGTTCCGTGTGTGGGATGCTGCTTGTGATGTTGTGTTCCTGTATGTCAACATGTTGTGGTAAAATTATTAATGGGGGCTGAGGTAGGTGCTGGGGTAATGGGGCTGAGGTGGGTGAATTGAGAATGGGTTCTGAGATGGTTGCTGGGGGAGATGGGAGCTGAGTTGGGTGGAGGGGGCATGTGGCTGAGGTTGGTACCAGGGGAGATGGGGACTGAGGTGAGTGAAGGGTGAGATGGGTACTGAGGTGGGTGGTTGGGGCATGGGGCTGAGGTTGGTGCTGGGTGAGATGGGGGCTGAGGTGGGTGGAGGGGGTATGGGGATGAGGTTGATGCTGGGGGAGATAGGGACTGAGGTGGGTGGAGGGGGCATGGGGCTGAGGTTGGTGCTGGGGGAGATGGGGACAGAGGTGAGTGAAGGGGGAGATGGGTACTGAGGTGGGTGGAGGGGGCATGGGGCTGAGATTGTTTCTATGGTGATGGAGGAGATGGGGGCTGAAGTGGGTGGAGGGGGGCATGGGGCTGAAGTTGTTTCTATGGTGCTGGAAGAGATGGGGGCTGAGGTGGGTGCTGTGGGAGATGGGGACTGAGGTGGGTGGAGGGGGGCATGGGGCTGAGGTGGAGGAGGGCATTGGGAGTTTACATACCTGCGATTTATAAAGGAGCCAGGCTGCTCCTTAGCTTCAGTCACTGTTTTAGCAGATTCAGGAGGAGAGTAGGGGGCAGGAAGTGAAGTAACTTCCCCTCCCATGGGCCCCGCTTCCTCCCCTCACACGGAGCTTTGCACAGGCAGAGAATGGAGGAGACCTGGTGTCACGTTCACAGTAAATGATGTGGAACACAACTGCAGATTTGTTAGGACTTTGATCTTTTATTAAGACACTTAGATGGAACTGAGACTTCAGTTCCAGAATTACAGTTACTGTTTCTTTAAATAATAAACGGTTTGTTTCATTTAGCATTGACAAGGTTCAGAATTCATTAGCATCCGTTATTCTTGTTAACAGTTCAAATTATAAGAGATCATATACATTGGAATTATCAGCAGCAAGACTGGTGCAGTATAACTTAAATAATACTTGTTTTGAGGGATGCTGTAGCAGGCTTGCTGAACAATTTGATAGAAGACTTTAGTATGAAGAAATAAGATTATCTGTAGCAAGACAGGTACAGCTGAACTTAAATAATACTTGATTTGAGGAAAGCTGTAGCAGGATTGCTGAACAACTTGATAGCAGACTTTAGTATGAAGAAATAAGATTATCTGTAGCAAGACAGGTACAGCTGAACTTGAATAATACTTGATTTGAGGAAAGCTGTAGCAGGATTGCTGGAGAACTTGATAGCAGACTTTAGTAAGTTGAAATAAAGCTTTAACATTGTTAGCTCTTAACTCAGAGACTGTAAATTACTTAACTTCTGGAAGTAGAGGGATTATGTCCCCAGCTCTCCTCAGAGGCGGTTGCTTCAGTGAATGGTTGGCGAGAGTGCTGGTAGTTGTCTGTGATGAAGAGAGATGTTGGGGACTTGAATATTCCTCCAGTCCGGTCTAGTAGCGAGTGGTCATCTCACCGAGGTATGTGAGCCGGTGAGTTTGGCGCGGTACGCGTTTCAATAATCCAGCGTCTATCAGCTGGTGCGGTCGCATTAAATAGCAGACCGCGGCAATGGGGCTGTGGCTAAGCTCCGTCAAACCCGGAAGCATGAGGAGACATCGGGAGGCTTAAGGCCTGACAGTACCCCCACCTTAATGAGCAACCTCAGGGTGCTATCTCAACATGGTTTAGAAGGGTAGCGTCTATGAAAAGCAGAAATCAATTTATCAGCATGGATTCCAGAGGAGTTTTCCCAAGTATCTTCATCAATTCCATAACCCTTCCATCTAATGAGGTATTGTAATGAGCCACGATGAATCCTTGAATCAAGAATTTTCTGAATCTCGTATTCTTCTTCACCCTGGACTAAAACAGGATCAGGAGGAGTAGTTACATCTCTACGAAAGGGGTCAGGATGATGAGGTTTAAGCAAGGATACATGAAAAACAGGATGAAGTTTCAAAGTAGGTGGAAGTTTCAATCTAACAACATTACGATTGATAACTGATAATATTGGAAAAGGACCAAGAAAAAGGGAACTTAAACTTTTTTGATGGTCGGTTCGTAGAAATGTTTTTCGAGGAAAGCCAGACAAGATCACCAATCTTATAGGTGGGAGGAGGTTGTCTTTTAGCATCAAAAAACTTCTTTTGATTGGATGAGGCCAATTCTAGATTTTCATGTAATTTTTTAAATAGAGAGGACATGTGAGAGATTTGATTCGAAACGGAGGGGTTAGACGTAGGAATCGTCTGAGCAGGAAACGAGGAGGGATGAAATCCATAGTTAGAGAAAAATTGAGTCATTTTGCTACTAGTATGATAGGAGTTGTTATATGCGAATTCTGCCATGGGTAACCATGTTATCCAATCATCTTGTAAATGGGAACAATAACATTGTAGATATTGCTCTAAGCATTGATTGACTCTTTCAGTTTGCCCATCAGTTTGGGGATGATATGCAGATGACAGTTTACGTTGGATATGAAGAGAAGCGCATAATGCGTTCCAGAATTTGGAGGTAAACTGAGTTCCTCGGTCCGAAATGATCTCATCAGGCAGTCCATGAAGTTTTACAATATTGTTAAGAAATAATTTTGAAAGTTCAGAGGATGAAGGTAATTTCTTTAAAGGGATATAATGGGACATTTTCGTGAAACGGTCAACTACCACCAAGATGGTGGTATGATGTTGAGAAGGGGGAAGTTCCACCAAGAAATCCATAGAAATGGATTGCCAAGGCCTTTCAGGAATCGGTAGGTTCAATAACTGACCAAATGGTTGATGATGTTCATATTTGGATCTTTGGCAAGTTGAACAAGTTTTAACATATGATTCTATGGTTTTGTCTTGGCGAGGCCACCAATAATACCTTTTGGACAATTCAAGGGTCTTTTTTATACCTGAATGACCTGCCAGAGGGGAATCATGAATACATTTGAGTATTTTATTTCTGAAAGCGGGAGGTACGTAAATTCGGTCCTTGAAATAGTAGAGACCGTCTTTCTTCGATAGTTTAACTGATGTAGGAAGTTCAAGGGCATCTTAGCTGAGGTTTTTTATGTCGTCTAGAAGGGAAGATAGGATTCCAACGACTGTAAGAGGAGGAGGTTCCAATTCAGTGTCTGAATGGATTCTGGAAAGGGCATCTGCCTTTTTATTCCTAGAACCAGGTCTGAAAACAATTTGATAATTAAAACGGGAAAAAAAAAAGATTCCATCGTACTTGTCGGGAAGAGAGAGTCTTGTTAGAGTGAAGATATTCAAGATTTTTATGGTCAGTGTAAACAATTAGAGGGTTTTTTGCACCTTCAAGAAGGTGTCTCCAAGTTTCTAAGGCTGCTTTGATACTTAATAATTCTTTTTCTCCTATAGGATATTTTTTTTCGGCAGGAGACAATGAACGTGAGAAGAAAGCGACTGGATGAAGGGGTTCTTGAGGAGTTTTATGTTGAGAGAGGACAGCTCCAATTGCAGTTTCCGAAGCATCCGTTTCAAGGACATACAGATATGTGGAGTTTGGAAGTTGAAGAACAGGAGCTGTTGTAAACCTTCTTTTTAATTCTTCGAAGGCATCTTGAGCTTTCTTGTTCCAATTAAAAGGATGTTTTTTTCTGTTAAGTTGATTGAGTGGATGAGCTACCTCTGAGTAGTTTTTAATAAATTTTCTGTAGAAGTTGGCGAATCCCAGAAACCGTTGTAGTTCTTTTACTGTAGAGGGAATGGGCCAATTGAGGATACAATCGATTTTTGAATTATCCATGCTTATTGAATGAGGGGAAATAACATAACCTAGAAAGGTTATTTCAGTGACGTTAAAGAGGCATTTTTCTGGTTTAGCGAATAATTTGTGAGTTCTGAGTCTGGATAATACCCATCTTACATGTTTTCTGTGTTCCTCGTGAGTGTTGGAGTATATGAGAATGTCATCTAAATAAATGATAACACAAATGTCCAAAAGATCTCTAAAGATGTCAATTATAAAATGTTGAAAGGTTGCAGGGGCATTGCAGAGGTCAAAAGTCATCACTAGATACTCGTAGAGGCCGTATCTTGTTCGAAAAGCAGTTTTCCATTCATCGTTAGCTTTTATTCTGATGAGGTTATATGCCCCGCGAAGGTCAAGCTTAGTGTAGATGGTAGCAGTTTTTAATTGTTCAATCAGTTCATTGATCAGGGGAAGAGGGTAACGATTTTTAACTGTAATTTTGTTTAAAGCTCTGTAATCTATGATGGGACGTATAGTACGGTCCTTATTTCTCACAAAAAATATTCTTGAGGCAGCAGGTGAGCTGGAGGGTCTAATGAATCCCTTCCGGAGGTTTTCATTCAGGTATTCTTTGAGAATTTGTAATTCAGAATCAGAGAGAGGGTAGATGTGTCCAAACGGTAAGGGCGCACCAGGTATGAGGTCTATAGGACAGTCATAGGAACGATGAGGGGGGAGCGTTTCAGCTTCCTTTTTACTGAAGACATCCGAGAAGTCCGAATAACAAGAGGGTATAGCTGGTTCTTTAGTGGTCTGAAGGATTGGAATATGTTGTAAGCATGTTTCATTGCAATAATCGGAGTTAAAAGTAAGAGAAAAGGGGGACCAAGAGATTTGAGGGTTGTGGTTCCTTAACCAGTTGATCCCTAGTATAATAGGAAAAAAAGGTGATGGGATAATATCAAATATAAGATTTTCAGTATGAATATGATTGGTGGTTACTTTTAGAGGGATGGTTTCATGAAGTATCGGCCCCGAGGAGATGAGGGAGCCGTCGATCACTCTAACAGGAACAGAAGTGCTTTTACGAGCACATGGAATTTTATTCTTTTTGACAAAGGTTGAATCGATGAACACCCCATTAGCTCCAGAATCAATGATGGCCTCGGTCACAATTCTTTCTTTGTCCCACTGTAGTATGAGAGTTATAGGGGAGAACTGAGTAGTTGTTATAGAGGAGAGTGCATTTAGGATGGATGAGGCATGAGTATGCCTATTTCCCTTTATCCGTTTCAACAAGGGGCAATCAGAGACAAAATGAACTCGAGAGGCACAATAAATACAAAGGTTTAATATACGTCGTCGATTTTTTTCTTCAGGAGTGAGGGGACTTCTTATTACCCCTATTCTCATAGGTTCGGTTGTTAAGGATGAGTTGTCAGAAGGCTTTGGAGGATGAAATGATTTTTTCCCAGTTGAAGTTGAGAGAGCCTTTTCGGCCTTTCTTTCTCTAAGCCTTCTGTCAATGCTGATCGATAGATGAATCAGAGCATTCAAAGTAGTAGGGAGTTCTATTCTAGATAGTTCATCTTTTACAGCTTCAGCTAAACCGATTCGAAATTGGTTGCGCAATGCGCTGTCATTCCATTGCGTTTCTACTGCCCATCTTTTAAATTCAGCGATATAATCTTCAACGGGTCTATTTTTTTGCAGCAAGGTTCTAATTGTTAATTCAGCAGTATTTTGTTTGTAAGGATCTTCATAGAGAAGAGACATGGCTTTAAAGAATTCCTCCAGTGAATCTAAGATGGGGTCATCATTGTCCAAAAAGGAATGGGCCCAGGACATAGGTTCACCTCTCAGAAATTAGATAACTGAAAAAACCTTAGATCTTTCTGTGGGATAAGATCTAGGTTTTAAAGCAATCAATAATTTGCAGGAATTAAAAAACTCCCTATATTTGGAACGATCACCATAAAATTTTTCAGGGTTACATACAGCAGGATCGCTAGTTGAGTGCAGAACAGTATGAGGAGAATGCGTTTGTAAGTCTCTGACATAAATGAGAATTCTTTCATTTGTAACTTGCAGGTCTTGCACACCTTGGTTAAGTGTATCGACTCGTTGATTCAGCAAAAATACTTTAGAATCGAAATCTGCTGGTTCCATTACAAAGGCTGGATTATTCTGTCACGTTCACAGTAAATGATGTGGAACACAACTGCAGATTTGTTAGGACTTTGATCTTTTATTAAGACACTTAGATGGAACTGAGACTTCAGTTCCAGAATTACAGTTACTGTTTCTTTAAATAATAAACGGTTTGTTTCATTTAGCATTGACAAGGTTCAGAATTCATTAGCATCCGTTATTCTTGTTAACAGTTCAAATTATAAGAGATCATATACATTGGAATTATCAGCAGCAAGACTGGTGCAGTATAACTTAAATAATACTTGTTTTGAGGGATGCTGTAGCAGGCTTGCTGAACAACTTGATAGAAGACTTTAGTATGAAGAAATAAGATTATCTGTAGCAAGACAGGTACAGCTGAACTTAAATAATACTTGATTTGAGGAAAGCTGTAGCAGGATTGCTGAACAACTTGATAGCAGACTTTAGTATGAAGAAATAAGATTATCTGTAGCAAGAAAGGTACAGCTGAACTTGAATAATACTTGATTTGAGGAAAGCTGTAGCAGGATTGCTGGAGAACTTGATAGCAGACTTTAGTAAGTTGAAATAAAGCTTTAACATTGTTAGCTCT
Organism: Pelobates fuscus; assembly: GCF_036172605.1. Lineage (NCBI taxonomy): Eukaryota > Metazoa > Chordata > Amphibia > Anura > Pelobatidae > Pelobates > Pelobates fuscus. The sequence continues at coordinate 73,211,983 of NC_086326.1, read as the reverse complement.
TAACTCAGAGACTGTAAATTACTTAACTTCTGGAAGTAGAGGGATTATGTCCCCAGCTCTCCTCAGAGGCGGTTGCTTCAGTGAATGGTTGCCGAGAGTGCTGGTAGTTGTCTGTGATGAAGAGAGATGTTGGGGACTTGAATATTCCTCCAGTCCGGTCTAGTAGCGAGTGGTCGTCTCACCGAGGTATGTGAGCCGGTGAGTTTGGCACGGTACGCGTTTCAATAATCCAGCGTCTATCAGCTTGTGCGGTCGCATTAAATAGCAGACCGCGGCAATGGGGTTGTGGCTAAGCTCCGTCAAACCCGGAAGCATGAGGAGACATCGGGAGGCTTAAGGCCTGACACCTGGCCAGGTCTCACTCTGCAGGCGAGGTAGGTGCTGGGGAGCAACCTATCCTGTGTAATTGTGCATCTTTGGAGATCTCCCCAGCCAGAGAGAGTTTATGGCTGTTCAGCCAGCCGGGCCCCTGACTGCCTCGGTCCATGACCAATCTGCCCAAGTGGTCAGTCCGCCCCTGTTAAAAGGAATGACAGAATGGAATGCCCATAGGCTTTAACAGGGCAGTAGAATGCCCGTAGACAATAAAAGAGCAGAAAGGAATGCCCATAGAGAATAATGAAAACAAACTATTTGAATTAGAGACAACACTATGAAATAATTATTTTGCAGGCAAACACTCCATATTCAGTGGCAATTTTTAAAATTGAGATTAAGTGAGATTATTATTGTTTTCTATGGAATGACAAGGATACATAACAGAAGGGAATGCCCATAGAGTATAATGGGAAGCAAAATATAAACTCTTTTGCAGGCAATTCAGTGTTACGTAGGAAATTAACCTTTACTCCAGGTGTTCCACAAGTACAGCAGTAGATTGTAAAAACGATATGATATATTAAATACCAGAAAAGAATTACAAAGGGGAAGAGGAAATAGTAGACATTTATAACAGACAGAACTGTGCTGCATATTAGCTCAGCATTGTTCGAGTGTTCAGCTCTGCAGGTGAGACCTGATACATTCATGTTGGCTAATAGAAGAAAGGATTTAAAGGTCCTCAGTGCAGGATGGCATACTACCCAACATTGGCAGGTATGAAATTGGAACTTGCCAGTGATACTACTTCCACCTGTACTTAAAAGGAAACACGGAGCTGCCAAGACCAAATAGTGGTTAAAACATAACATTCAATGATATTATGATAAAATAAGATGATTTTTTTTTTTTTTTAAAGAGTGAGAATATACACAATAATTTTCTGATACCACGGGGGAGAAACATGTGGGGAAAAAAATCATAAACTCAAAAGAAAATATATACCAAAACCAAAATAAATAGAACTAAAATATAATATATGTACATTTCTTGCTGGTGTCTCAGAATTCTAAACAGCTGGCCACGTTATCTACAAAAGAACTGATTTGAGAGCCTGTAACAATATCTGTGGAGCACCTACAATGCTACAAATAGAAATGTCATATTGTTGAAATGCCCTTGACATACAAACACATACAGAAATTCAGTCTGGGTATGTCTCAGTGTGTGTACACATGTATGCTCTATCCGTGTGTCTACATGTGTACACCGCCCCCAGTTGTATATCTTAGCGCTAACCTCCCCTTGGCCACAAGCACACGCTGACATCCTGTCTTATTGATGAAACTTTACTAAACAGGTATCCAACCTTCCCAGAGCGCTGGCTGTAACGCAGCGCCACCTACAGGTCCTACAAGGAGCCGTTTATAGCAAGGGAGCAAGTATTGGTTAACTAACTACTGCTAGAAATGTATGTTTAGATGCGATATTAGACGGGTGGAAAAAAAATAAATGAAATACATTTCCTGTAAATTCTATATTATCATACATACAATATTATCTAGAAAATCTTGATCTAGACAAGTGGTTATAAAAAAAAAATGTGTACAAGCAGATCAGTAAATGGAGGGAGATACATTTACATCCTTTCCACAAATAATTCAAGATTATTAGATTAATTCAAGATTAATTCAATTATCTAACAAAGAGATATTTACGTAAATGAGAATGAAACATTTTCTTAATTAAAATATTCTTTGCAACAACCCGGAGGGGGCCAAAGACATCTGTTCATTGTTTATAAATGAGCCAATAGATAAGGTGGTCTCAAAAGCTATGAGCGCTATGTAAAAATGGATGCTCCCACAACCATCCCAGCGTGCAAAAAATGGGGAAAGGATCTAAACATTTAAATCAATAGAGGAGTGGTGCCTAGTTCTTTCTAAAACCTGTAAAATTGTCCACTGCTTGAATCTAACAGAAAGGATCTACAAAGTAATGAATAGATGGCATCTGGTCCCAACGAGACTGGCTAAAATTTATAACTCTGCTTCCCCACTATGCTGGAGATGCAATAGACAACTTGGGTCTTTTATCCATATCTGGTGGGACTGTGATACAATTAAAAATAAATGGAAAGGGGTTTTTACAGAACTAGAAATGTTGTTAACTAAACCGATTCCTAAAGCTCCAGAGAACGCTATTTTATATCTGAATATTAACCAACTGCAAAAGAAAGAGGTATTTATTTATATTCACTTTATGATTGCAGTGAAAATTCTTATTGCCCGAAATTGGAAATCCTCAAATACTTTCACACTAACTAACCTGAATCCACAGGTGCTGTATCAGTTAAAGGAACACTATAGTCACCTAAATTACTTTAGCTAAATAAAGCAGTTTTAGTGTATAGATCATTCCCCTGCAATTTCACTGCTCAATTCACTGTCATTTAGGAGTTAAATCACTTTGTTTCTGTTTATGCAGCCCTAGCCACACCTCCCCTGGTTATGATTGACAGAGCCTGCATGAAAAAAAAAAACTGGTTTCACTTTCAAACAGATGTCATTTACCTTAAATAATTGTATCTCAATCTCTAAATTGAACTTTATTCACATACAGGAGGCTCTTGCAGGGTCTAGCAAGCTATTAACATAGCAGGGGATAAGAAAATCTTAATTAAACAGAACTTGCAATAAAGAAAGCCTAAATAGGGCTCTCTTTACAGGAAGTGTTTATGGAAGGCTGTGCAAGTCACATGCAGGGAGGTGTGACTAGGGTTCATAAACAAAGGGATTTAACTCCTAAATGGCAGAGGATTGAGCAGTGAGGCTGCAGGGGCATGTTCTATACACCAAAACGGCTTCATTAAGCTAAAGTTTTTCAGGTGACTATCGTGTCCTTTTAAATATGGAATCACTACTGTTTAGATCTCAGGGACTAGCTCCTAAGAAACATCTTGAGTGTGAAAATTGGATTAAAAAAGTTAGCGATTTTTTGTCTAATCAGACCCAGTGGTAACTATTCTTAAAAAGCGATTTGAGTTATTGTTCAACGGTTAATTTCCCTCAATACCCCTGTAGGCAGTGTGTACTATGTTTTCAATTTTGTACAAGTGAGAGTGTGATGTTTTTGTGTGTTTTTTTCTTTTTTGAATGTTCTATATTTGTCTATGTCATATTTGTTAATAAAGGAAAACATTTTGTAAACAGAAACTCAAAATAAATTATATACCAAAATAGTGGCTAAAACATAACATTCAATGATATTATGATAAAATTAGATGAAATATTTTTTTAAAAAGAGTGAGAATATACACAATAATTTACTGATACCACGTGGGAGAAACATGTGGGGGAAAAAATCATAAACTCAAAAGAAAATATATACCAGAATAAATAGAACTAAAATATAATATATGTACATTTCTTGCTGGTGTCTCAGAATTCTAAACAGCTGGCCACGTTATCTACGAAAGAACTGATTTGAGAGCCTGTAACAATATCTGTGGAGCACCTACAATGCTACAAATAGAAATGTCATATTGTTGAAATGCCCTTGACATACAAACACATACAGAAATTCAGTCTGGGTATGTCTCAGTGTGTGTACACATGTATGCTCTATCCGTGTGTCTACATGTGTACACCGCCCCCAGCTGTATATCTTAGTGCTAACCTCCCCCTGGCCACAAACACACACTGACATCCTGTCTTATTGATGAAACTTTACTAAACAGGTATCCAACCTTCCCAGAGCGCTGGCTGTAACGCAGCGCCACCTACAGGTCACAGCGCGGAATTACACCCCACGTGCGCTCAGTGCTTGTTTCCCCACGTGCTCCCCAGCTGGTCGCTTCCCTGTGTGCGTCATCCCGCGCAGGGGTTTCTGGGAGCAACCTCGGCTTCCTCCTTCCTTTCACGCGGCCATTACTAGCGAGGCCAGCTGCGGTCTCCCCTGTCTTGAGTTCGGGAAGTTTTAGACCTTTATTACCGATGCCGGGAAAACTAAACACGGAAGCAATGGACACCGTAACCATCAAGGAGAAGGTGAGGGCCAGTGCGGGGCTCGGGGGTCAGCCAGGGGGCCGGGGACGGACAGCCAGATGTGGAGCACGTTTCTACGCTGTCCGTGGGTCATCAACAACCTGTGCTGGGACTGCCAGCTCGCCTGTACCAGCCATAGAGCAACCCTGGACTACATATCCCGGCATGCTTAGCCAGCCATTCCATAGGCTGAGCATCATGGGAAGTGCAGTCCAGAACTTTTATAAAGTTTAGTGTAAACACATCTGTATTTGTGTAACTGGGTTGGCTATGGGTAGATTACCCCCAGCTGTTTCAGAACTGCAGCTTTTCATGAGGCTGCTGGCTGCTGCTGGCTAAAAGTGGGTATTCTAAGTGAATTTCAAGTCAAAATAGCCACATTGGGAAGGAATCACTCACACTGCTAGCTATGCTTCTAGTTTCAGATTCTGAAATTCACTTTGAATTCTCACTTTGGATAATAATCTTGTAGGTAATCCACTTTCTTGGTCACTCTACGCCTAAAGTTTTTGGGTAATTCTAGAAATGTGTTTGGTGTTCATGTTTTAAAACAATTGTGGTAGTCAGTAGTTATTGTTGTACTGACTTTGCTCCACAATATGAAATACATTTGTTTATGCATTGTCTTGTGAGAGGTTTCTAGAAACAAAACCCTAAATGCTGCTCAAAAGAAAATACCTTGCTTGTTTGTTAATTGCGGGAATGCAGGCAGGCAAACCACAACCTTTCCAACCTCCAGTTGTCACTCTGGACATTTGCACATTTAAGCCACACTGCATGCAGCGTATTGATCAGTCTGGTGCCAACAAAAGTGCCCCCAGCAGACATAGGAACGATAGTTGTGAGCTGGGAGTTAACCCTGCTCAAGTCGCATAACAGCCAATGGGGATTAAAATGCCCATTTAAATGGGTGTATGAAGCGCTTACTTTAAATGCTGCATACAACTTCTCTGCAGGTCTGGGGGACACTAAATAGACCCCAGCTGACAGAGGGGAGCCAGAGGTATTGATTGATACATGAGATTCCTTTATGTGAGCATGAAGTTTATCCTGGTCACACTATAACATTAAGATGTGCCAATCTGTCCTTATGGCTTTAAGCCCATTATAATGACTTCTAACATGGCAAAGTTGTTAAAGGAAAGTTTAGTTTTCTGGGGGTAGTCTGTTTTCATACGGTGACTCTAAAGGGTACCATTTTTCCCTTGGGTGATCTATGCTTTTGTGCTCTTTGATATTTTTGGTTTCAAACATATCTGATGGAAACACTGCTACAATATTTTTCCAGCTTCTTCTGACTTCTTCTGGTCAGTAAATTAACCAGATGAGAGGAAATAAGCCTGTCTGCCCGTTTATTTTATGTATACATGCACGGTGGCCATTGGGTTTAGAACTAAATATATGTGCTACGCTGCTGTGGATTTTAATAAAGTGTTAGTCTGGTTATGATATCTATATACAGATACTTATTCTCAGGCCTATCATATAAAATAATTATGCAATTCTAGAAAGGTTATTTCTGCAAATCTCTTATTACCTTTTTTTTTTTTTTTTGTCAATCTGATTTTTATTAAAGGCATAAAGTATGGGATACAGAAGAGAAATCGGGGGAAACGTTTAAGTGATTTACAACATAGGGTTGGTACGACAATATGCAAAATTAGAGTACATTTCCAAATTTTCAATGCCTCATTTTTTTTTTTTTTTTTTTTTTATGTAGTGTAGTTAAACTCCAGTTTGAAAATACAAGCTATGGATCAAAGGATCCGGGTTGGTAACTCACTAGATCATGTTAGTCAGGTGTCAGGAGACACATGGGTGAGAAAAAACATTGGTTACTTATGCTAGGTATATGTTAACTTCAATATGCAAGCAGGTCTGGCTAGTTCAGCGTCAGTAGTGCTGGTCGGGTATGTTAAGCTATGAACTGGTTATGGTCTTTGGGTGTCTGAGTAAGGTACACGCTTTAAGAGTTAGAGTACATAGGCTACAGCAACGATCATATAATTACTCGCTGAACGTAGACAAGCTAGGTCAAGTAAGTAAAATAAAATAAAACATTGCTATCCATCAAGAGTGTCATCTATACTGAAGCTGAGTTACGTCGTTTAAACAGCAGGACGAACAGGAAAGGAAAGGTAAACCCTCTACATGGCACACTATGGTATTGTGAGTAGTCATACCCACAGAAATACAACAATTTGCCTGCTATATTGTCCACCAAGAGTCCATAGTTGTGGGCGGCATGTGATGGGGCTGCGGGCTTACAGGCCATCCATCAGCCAATACCCCTGCTGGGAAAGTCTGAGCCATGTGCCGGACGGGTCAGCGAGAGGCCGGTGAGCCGCTGGTGCAAGGAAGGAGTGCTCCAGCCCCAGGCCGGAATGAAGGCCAGCACCTGTTGTCCACGGACTCGTGCTCTCTTAGTCGAGGCCGGGTCCACCCTCTGTCGGGCGCCGTGGGGAGCTCGGATGTTCTGCCGTCGCCTGCGACGGTCGGGCTTCTGGCGGTGTGGTCGGTGCCGTGGAGGTGTCCTCCGGGAGGCCTTCAGCCCGGGAAGGATTGTAGGGCGGTCTGCGATTGTCGCCTTGCGTGGTTTGCCCGTTGCGGGTCCATGCCAGCTCCGCACCTTGTCCCTCCTTACTGTGTCCACCGGGTCGGGTGGTTCCCATCTACAGCGCAGTATCAGTCGCTCCCAGAGCCTTTGGAAGAGCTTGTCTAGCCTCTCAGCGTACTGCTCTGCCGTGTAGAAACTCTGGCTGCTTGGTTGGGCTGGCGCGCTTTTCTGCCGTTGAGTCGCGGCCGCCATCTTGAGAGGCCCACTGGCCGTGTTGCTCGAGCCGCGGAGTTTAGCCGGGGCTTGTGAAGTCGCTTGCCCTGGTTTGATGGATACCGGGATGACCCCCACCGGTCCAAGGGGGGGGGAACGGGGCCCCATGTTGAGGTCGTGGCCCAGTATGGTCCCAGGAGAGCGGCCGTCTCCCCCGTGGTCCACTAGGTTCAGTGACCGGTAGGCCCTGCTGCTCTGCTCCGGTTTCCGTGGTCGGAGCTGCATGTTTCGCGCACCGTTGGGTGCCGCTTCTGGTGCTGGTTAACCCCCTCAGGTTGGTAAGTAAATATAGTCTCAGTAGGTCGCCGTGAGGGCTCAGATTATGCCCCTTGCCACCGGAGCACGCAGCATGTGCGTCCGGCCATCTTGGCGGTCAGGCCCCGCCCCCCTCTTATTACCTTTAACACAATAGGTTAGCGATTCTTTATTATTATGAGTGTCATGACATGTCATCAGTTGTCTGGGCAAGAAATTATTTAAGAAACCCAAATAAATAAAACGGGTCCATGTTGAACTGGACAAGTATATGTATAAATACACCCTGCAGTTGTAAGATATAGTTAACTTCCTTCAGCCATAATGTATCCTTAAACTTTTTTTTTCCCTTTCCAGAAAGTTACTGAAACTCCTACACTCAAGAAACAAAAGAGAAAACTTCAGAATGGGGATACAGAAGGACTTGATTTGGAACTTGTAACTGATTTAAATGGACTGGAAAACGGCGACATTAACAATAATAAGGTGAAATAGATGCTTAAAGGTTTTTTTAAATTTATTTTTAACAAAAGATAGCATGGAAGATTTGTTGTTGTTGTTTTTTTTTAATTTAAGTTTATTTTTGTGTCTGTGTGTTTGTCTGTGTGTTTAGGCCTCCCAACAGTTTGCAGAAGTATATTAACAGTGTTTCTATTGTTGGCGTGAAAAACTATTTAAAAAAAAAAAAAAAAAACTCAAATGCCAGCATACTGCTGATTAACTACATGTAATATTATATTTATTGACTTTTCTATAGCACCTATGTATTCTATAGAGCTTTGCAGTTTAAATGTGGATATATAACCGAGGAAAAAATATAAACTTATTTAGAGTGTTAATGGGAAACAGGTTTTTTGAGGACCCTGCTCAAACATGCGTTCAGTCTAAAGGTAGTTAAAGGGACACTCCAGGCACCCAGACTTCTTCTGCCCATTGGAGTGGTCTGGGTGCCAACTCCCATCACCGTTAACCCTGCAAGTGTAATTTTTGCAGTCTTTATAAACTGCAATTATTACCTTGCAGGGTAAAGTCCTCCTCTAGGGATGTCCGGCTTCTTAGAACACAAAAAGTTTTTTAAATGATGCTGGACGTCCTAACGCTATACACGAGGACTTCCAGCGTCGCCGGTATCCCCGTAAGAAAGCATTGAATAATGCTTTACTATGGGGAGGTTTAATGCATTAGGTCTCTCGGCGGGGGAGGATGGTGGGCGGAACCTGATTAGGTAAGTGAAGGTTTTAACCCCTTCACCCCCCATGGGATGGGGGTTGGGAGGGAGGGAAGGAAGCACTGCAGGATCCTGCAGTGCCAGGAAAACGGGTTTGTTTTCCTGGCACTGGAGAGTCCCGTAAACTTTAAAAGGATACTCGATGTAAAGTATACAAAGTTCAGGCAATCCAAGTATATATAGCTGATACATCCAAATGTACATATTGGTCAGACCAGATGGGGAACGCCAAATGAACACCGCATCACCTTCCAAGATATACAAAAGCTCTATTTCTTTATTTTAAAAATACATAAGTTCGAGATTGGGGGGGGGGGGAACTCCACCACACCGGGATAGTTGTCCACAACATCTCCACCACACCGGGATAGTTGTCCACAACATCTCCACCACACCGGGATAGTTGTCCACAACATCTCCACCACACCGGGATAGTTGTCCACAACATCTCCACCACACCGGGATAGTTGTCCACAACATCTCCACCACACCGGGATAGTTGTCCACAACATCTCCACCACACCGGGATAGTTGTCCACAACATCTCCACCACACCGGGATAGTTGTCCACAACATCTCCACCACACCGGGATAGTTGTCCACAACATCTCCACCACACCGGGATAGTTGTCCACAACATCTCCACCACACCGGGATAGTTGTCCACAACATCTCCACCACACCGGGATAGTTGTCCACAACATCTCCACCACACCGGGATAGTTGTCCACAACATCTCCACCACACCGGGATAGTTGTCCACAACATCTCCACCACACCGGGATAGTTGTCCACAACATCTCCACCACACCGGGATAGTTGTCCACAACATCTCCACCACACCGGGATAGTTGTCCACAACATCTCCACCACACCGGGATAGTTGTCCACAACATCTCCACCACACCGGGATAGTTGTCCACAACATCTCCACCACACCGGGATAGTTGTCCACAACATCTCCACCACACCGGGATAGTTGTCCACAACATCTCCACCACACCGGGATAGTTGTCCACAACATCTCCACCACACCGGGATAGTTGTCCACAACATCTCCACCACACCGGGATAGTTGTCCACAACATCTCCACCACACCGGGATAGTTGTCCACAACATCTCCACCACACCGGGATAGTTGTCCACAACATCTCCACCACACCGGGATAGTTGTCCACAACATCTCCACCACACCGGGATAGTTGTCCACAACATCTCCACCACACCGGGATAGTTGTCCACAACATCTCCACCACACCGGGATAGTTGTCCACAACATCTCCACCACACCGGGATAGTTGTCCACAACATCTCCACCACACCGGGATAGTTGTCCACAACATCTCCACCACACCGGGATAGTTGTCCACAACATCTCCACCACACCGGGATAGTTGTCCACAACATCTCCACCACACCGGGATAGTTGTCCACAACATCTCCACCACACCGGGATAGTTGTCCACAACATCTCCACCACACCGGGATAGTTGTCCACAACATCTCCACCACACCGGGATAGTTGTCCACAACATCTCCACCACACCGGGATAGTTGTCCACAACATCTCCACCACACCGGGATAGTTGTCCACAACATCTCCACCACACCGGGATAGTTGTCCACAACATCTCCACCACACCGGGATAGTTGTCCACAACATCTCCACCACACCGGGATAGTTGTCCACAACATCTCCACCACACCGGGATAGTTGTCCACAACATCTCCACCACACCGGGATAGTTGTCCACAACATCTCCACCACACCGGGATAGTTGTCCACAACATCTCCACCACACCGGGATAGTTGTCCACAACATCTCCACCACACCGGGATAGTTGTCCACAACATCTCCACCACACCGGGATAGTTGTCCACAACATCTCCACCACACCGGGATAGTTGTCCACAACATCTCCACCACACCGGGATAGTTGTCCACAACATCTCCACCACACCGGGATAGTTGTCCACAACATCTCCACCACACCGGGATAGTTGTCCACAACATCTCCACCACACCGGGATAGTTGTCCACAACATCTCCACCACACCGGGATAGTTGTCCACAACATCTCCACCACACCGGGATAGTTGTCCACAACATCTCCACCACACCGGGATAGTTGTCCACAACATCTCCACCACACCGGGATAGTTGTCCACAACATCTCCACCACACCGGGATAGTTGTCCACAACATCTCCACCACACCGGGATAGTTGTCCACAACATCTCCACCACACCGGGATAGTTGTCCACAACATCTCCACCACACCGGGATAGTTGTCCACAACATCTCCACCACACCGGGATAGTTGTCCACAACATCTCCACCACACCGGGATAGTTGTCCACAACATCTCCACCACACCGGGATAGTTGTCCACAACATCTCCACCACACCGGGATAGTTGTCCACAACATCTCCACCACACCGGGATAGTTGTCCACAACATCTCCACCACACCGGGATAGTTGTCCACAACATCTCCACCACACCGGGATAGTTGTCCACAACATCTCCACCACACCGGGATAGTTGTCCACAACATCTCCACCACACCGGGATAGTTGTCCACAACATCTCCACCACACCGGGATAGTTGTCCACAACATCTCCACCACACCGGGATAGTTGTCCACAACATCTCCACCACACCGGGATAGTTGTCCACAACATCTCCACCACACCGGGATAGTTGTCCACAACATCTCCACCACACCGGGATAGTTGTCCACAACATCTCCACCACACCGGGATAGTTGTCCACAACATCTCCACCACACCGGGATAGTTGTCCACAACATCTCCACCACACCGGGATAGTTGTCCACAACATCTCCACCACACCGGGATAGTTGTCCACAACATCTCCACCACACCGGGATAGTTGTCCACAACATCTCCACCACACCGGGATAGTTGTCCACAACATCTCCACCACACCGGGATAGTTGTCCACAACATCTCCACCACACCGGGATAGTTGTCCACAACATCTCCACCACACCGGGATAGTTGTCCACAACATCTCCACCACACCGGGATAGTTGTCCACAACATCTCCACCACACCGGGATAGTTGTCCACAACATCTCCACCACACCGGGATAGTTGTCCACAACATCTCCACCACACCGGGATAGTTGTCCACAACATCTCCACCACACCGGGATAGTTGTCCACAACATCTCCACCACACCGGGATAGTTGTCCACAACATCTCCACCACACCGGGATAGTTGTCCACAACATCTCCACCACACCGGGATAGTTGTCCACAACATCTCCACCACACCGGGATAGTTGTCCACAACATCTCCACCACACCGGGATAGTTGTCCACAACATCTCCACCACACCGGGATAGTTGTCCACAACATCTCCACCACACCGGGATAGTTGTCCACAACATCTCCACCACACCGGGATAGTTGTCCACAACATCTCCACCACACCGGGATAGTTGTCCACAACATCTCCACCACACCGGGATAGTTGTCCACAACATCTCCACCACACCGGGATAGTTGTCCACAACATCTCCACCACACCGGGATAGTTGTCCACAACATCTCCACCACACCGGGATAGTTGTCCACAACATCTCCACCACACCGGGATAGTTGTCCACAACATCTCCACCACACCGGGATAGTTGTCCACAACATCTCCACCACACCGGGATAGTTGTCCACAACATCTCCACCACACCGGGATAGTTGTCCACAACATCTCCACCACACCGGGATAGTTGTCCACAACATCTCCACCACACCGGGATAGTTGTCCACAACATCTCCACCACACCGGGATAGTTGTCCACAACATCTCCACCACACCGGGATAGTTGTCCACAACATCTCCACCACACCGGGATAGTTGTCCACAACATCTCCACCACACCGGGATAGTTGTCCACAACATCTCCACCACACCGGGATAGTTGTCCACAACATCTCCACCACACCGGGATAGTTGTCCACAACATCTCCACCACACCGGGATAGTTGTCCACAACATCTCCACCACACCGGGATAGTTGTCCACAACATCTCCACCACACCGGGATAGTTGTCCACAACATCTCCACCACACCGGGATAGTTGTCCACAACATCTCCACCACACCGGGATAGTTGTCCACAACATCTCCACCACACCGGGATAGTTGTCCACAACATCTCCACCACACCGGGATAGTTGTCCACAACATCTCCACCACACCGGGATAGTTGTCCACAACATCTCCACCACACCGGGATAGTTGTCCACAACATCTCCACCACACCGGGATAGTTGTCCACAACATCTCCACCACACCGGGATAGTTGTCCACAACATCTCCACCACACCGGGATAGTTGTCCACAACATCTCCACCACACCGGGATAGTTGTCCACAACATCTCCACCACACCGGGATAGTTGTCCACAACATCTCCACCACACCGGGATAGTTGTCCACAACATCTCCACCACACCGGGATAGTTGTCCACAACATCTCCACCACACCGGGATAGTTGTCCACAACATCTCCACCACACCGGGATAGTTGTCCACAACATCTCCACCACACCGGGATAGTTGTCCACAACATCTCCACCACACCGGGATAGTTGTCCACAACATCTCCACCACACCGGGATAGTTGTCCACAACATCTCCACCACACCGGGATAGTTGTCCACAACATCTCCACCACACCGGGATAGTTGTCCACAACATCTCCACCACACCGGGATAGTTGTCCACAACATCTCCACCACACCGGGATAGTTGTCCACAACATCTCCACCACACCGGGATAGTTGTCCACAACATCTCCACCACACCGGGATAGTTGTCCACAACATCTCCACCACACCGGGATAGTTGTCCACAACATCTCCACCACACCGGGATAGTTGTCCACAACATCTCCACCACACCGGGATAGTTGTCCACAACATCTCCACCACACCGGGATAGTTGTCCACAACATCTCCACCACACCGGGATAGTTGTCCACAACATCTCCACCACACCGGGATAGTTGTCCACAACATCTCCACCACACCGGGATAGTTGTCCACAACATCTCCACCACACCGGGATAGTTGTCCACAACATCTCCACCACACCGGGATAGTTGTCCACAACATCTCCACCACACCGGGATAGTTGTCCACAACATCTCCACCACACCGGGATAGTTGTCCACAACATCTCCACCACACCGGGATAGTTGTCCACAACATCTCCACCACACCGGGATAGTTGTCCACAACATCTCCACCACACCGGGATAGTTGTCCACAACATCTCCACCACACCGGGATAGTTGTCCACAACATCTCCACCACACCGGGATAGTTGTCCACAACATCTCCACCACACCGGGATAGTTGTCCACAACATCTCCACCACACCGGGATAGTTGTCCACAACATCTCCACCACACCGGGATAGTTGTCCACAACATCTCCACCACACCGGGATAGTTGTCCACAACATCTCCACCACACCGGGATAGTTGTCCACAACATCTCCACCACACCGGGATAGTTGTCCACAACATCTCCACCACACCGGGATAGTTGTCCACAACATCTCCACCACACCGGGATAGTTGATGAAAGGTGAAACGCGTAAGACATTGTTTCCCAGTGTGGTGAAACCTTTTAACATTGATACAAAAAGTACTTTCCTCACTTCACTCTGAGTCAAAAACAAAACATGGGTGTGTTAGTCAATTGGGCCTGGCCAGTAGATTACTTTTATTTTCTTATTCAACAGACACCGAAACAGAAGAAAAAGAAGAAGCTTGCAGAAAAAGAGAGTCCTTCTGAAACCGCTGATCAATGTAATGGAGAGCAGAACGATGCTCCTACTCCAAAGAAAGTTAAGAAGAAAAAGCCAAAAAAGGGCAAAGCTGTAGATATAACAGAGCCAGAAACATCCTCCCCTGAACCTCAGGTTAATGGAGGGCAGGTAAATATCATATTCTTTTATTGTCTACGGAGACAGAAGGTGTAATCTTATATTTTTGCTAGTGCATCTCATAATCTGAAGTGTCATATATGTCTAGATTTGTGTTTTCAGCCTGGACTTTCACTTATGGCTAAATGTTAAATGCATTTTCCGACACGGTTTTCATTTTAGAGTGGCAAAAAATCTAAATCCAAAAAAAAGAAACTGGCGAATGCAGAAAATGATGACGCAGATAAGTCTGCTGACTCCGACGAACCATCAGCCAAGAAGATGAAAGTAGACCCATCTGCATCAAATGCAACTTCAGGAAATGATGAAAATGAACCTAAATCAGATGATGAGGTATGGGAAGCTAACTCTAGAGCACTGATATATAGTAAACGGCAGTACACTTGTAGAATAGTTAGATCGGACTTCTGTTTGAATAACTGTTATGAAATGTGAAGAGACAACAACGCTGTGAAACGTCATTAATATTCAAAGAGATAACCGGGTTGTTACCAAACTTTAGCCTGTGAGTAACATCTATACTATCTAAGAAGGCTTATCTTCTGGACAAATATAATAAAACCTTCTTAGAAAACGTTCTGAACAAGAAAATGTGTGTTTTAGAGGTGCAAGTGGAACTATTAGTTTTCAAAGAGAGTTAATGCATCTCAACAATTTAGAGTGAGCATTATTAACCCCTTAGGGACACAGCTACAAAAGCGTGTCTTTCCATTAAGGACACAAGCCATTTTTGCATTTTTTGCTGTTTGTGTTCAAACGCAATTTGCCTCTGTCATTTATTGCACCATCACATATTAAATACAGTTTTTTGTTTTTTTTGAGAGGGCAAAAATGGCTTTAATTTGATGTCACTTATACATATATAAATTCTCATTAATTACAATAGGGGGAAAACAAAACACATTTTTTTTCACAGTTTTGGCAATAATAGCGTGTCCATAATATGTCCAGCTTACGAAAAGTAATTCAAAATAAATTCATTTATGTATCTTGATTTATAGACTACATAATATGTGTATGATTTCAGCTTATTTAATAGTTACAGTACACAAAATGCAAGGACTAAAATAACATTTCAATGTGAAACTATTTTAAAAGTTGGTATGTTTGTCTTGTAGATTTAGTAGCCGTCACAGAAAACAAAATTCCTGTGCAAAAGTATATATTTATATAAAGTAGACATCACAGGCTATTTACCTAATGTTTTTTTGACACTTTTTACATAGCTATTTCATTGCCAATCTCTGCCAAATATTGGATATTACATCTGTGGAGTATAATGATACCTCTATTGTATGCCTTTGGCACTTTTCTGTGAAGCTACAATGCCATATAAGAGACAAGGCTATTTCAGTTTCTATAGTTACTGTTTTCATAGATTTGACAGGCCTATGTCTCATTTTGGGATATTATAGCAGTTTGACTGTTCACATAACCCCACAAAGGGCTTCTATTTGATAAAGCAGACACTCATGGGTATCTTGTATGGCGTATATTATGCCATAACGTGTCACCATTTTCCCACCAATTTATGCCAATGTTTGTGGTGAAGGGAAATAAAATAGGCATTTTTGCAGAGTATTTGTTACACTTGATATGTGCCACTGTCATACAACCCTCCAAATTATGTTCAGTTACATCCTCTGAGTAAAACAAAATGCCCAATGTTTTGACCTAGACACTATTTTGTGAAGTTACAGTGCTGTAAAAGATGTGACAAGTTCAGCTTTTTAAGTGTGAATTTTCATGGAGGGTTTTTATGCGTCCGTGACCTACTTTGGAGCACTTTAGCAGGCTACGTAATCCAACTACACCATAAAGGCATACCATTTCTTAAAGAAGACATCCCATGGTATTTCAGAAGGCATATTTTG
This sequence comes from Pelobates fuscus, assembly GCF_036172605.1. Taxonomy (NCBI): domain Eukaryota; kingdom Metazoa; phylum Chordata; class Amphibia; order Anura; family Pelobatidae; genus Pelobates; species Pelobates fuscus. Next base: position 73,195,442 of record NC_086326.1, on the reverse strand, counting down.
AACCTTAGCATGGGATCCTTTTTTCACTAGCTTGTACCAAGTGCAGTGATAATAAGCATTTTTATCTGCCTTTTTGACACACAAGTGGCGTAACTTCATGTAAGTTACCTTGCATCCTGTGGGCACCGGACACCAAGTGTCAAAATCACCATTATTTGCCTTTGCAAATTAGGCAAAGACCACACAAAATGACAGCTGCTTTAAGCATTTTTTTTTTTTTTTTACTGTTTCTTATAAAATGTTTGTAAAAAATGTGTTTAAGGAATAAACCCTTATTGTGAAGTGCCAGGGCTGGCGTCTGTATTGTATTGGATATCAGTATGTGGTATGATGCATCCTTTATTTCTCATTTAAATCTGTAGTACTAATAGTGGGGTTTATGGTTATTTTTTGTTTTTGTTTTCTAATCCCTTGTCCAGGAAACTAAAATGGAGAAAGCGGCTGGAGCTTTTGAAAATTTTCCCATTTCCAAAGAAACCATAACCAATCTCAGAGGTAAGATTTTGGTTTTTGTTTGTATAGTAAATATCAAGGTGAAGTTGCTGTGGTCTGAAATTTCTTGGATGAATTCCATTTTGTTTTTCTTTCATATTGGAGATTACCGTATATACTAGAGTATAAGTCGACCCGAATATAAGTCGAGACCCCTAATTTTACCCCAAAAAACTGGGAAAACGTATTGACTCAGAGTATAAGACTAGGGTGGGAAATGCAGCAGCTACTGGTACATTTCTAAATAAAATTAGATCCTAAAAAAATTATATGAATTGAATATTTATTTACAGTGTGTATTTAATGAATGCAGTGTGTATTTAATGAATGCAGTGTGTGTGTGTGTGTGTTGCAGAGCCTTGGTGGGGGGTGGGTATTTTTAAAATTATTTTAATTTTTTTGTTTTTTATTATTTTTTATTTATTTATTTCGTCCCCCCTCCCTGCTTGATACATGGCAGGGAGGGGGGCTCTCACTCCCTGGTGGTCCAGTGGCATTGGCAGTTCAGTGGAGGGGGGCTGGCAGGAAGCACTTACCTCTCCTGCAGCTCCGGTCAGCTCCCAGTGTACTTCTCGCGAGAGTCGCACTATGACCCCGCGGCTCTCGCGAGACTTACACTGGGAGCTGACGGAGGTGCTGAACGGACCGTCGCGGAGAAGAAGGGAGCTGACAGGAGCTGCAGAAGAGGTAAGTAAACGCACACAGCCCCATTGTCTGTATTATGGCAATGTAAATTGCCATAAAACAGACATTGACTCGAGTATAAGTCGAGTTGGGGTGAAAAACTCAACTTATACTCTAGTATATACGGTATTCGTTGGCTATAATTATTGCTGGAGCACAGTTTTGCTAAATATATTGTCTACAATGTAACTGCAAATAATGTTTAATTCTTTCAACAGCTAAAGGAGTCTCTTACCTATTCCCCATCCAAACCAAAACATTCCACACTGTGTACAGCGGCAAAGATGTGGTGGTCCAGGCTCGCACTGGTACAGGGAAAACATTTTGTTTCGCAATTCCTTTAGTTGAAAAGTTAAATGAGGACAAGGAGCCATTGGCCAGAGGAAGACCACCCAAGGTATGGTTACCTGTTCATTAAGAGTTCTGGTTTATAAGTTGATTTTCTTTGGGGGGAGGGGGGGGGGTTCAGTCATGTTAGTTTGTATGTGATTTTGTTACAATTGTATATTTTAATACTTTAGATTGCGTAAGTGAAATTATATTGTTTTGGAAAATTGTCTGAGTTGGTTAGAAATTCAGATTTAAAGGGACACTAAGCATCAAAAACACTACATCTCAATGTGGAGGTTATGTAGACTAGTCTTTTCGGTGATAGTTTAAAAAACAAAACAAGAAAAGGGCACTTCTCCTTGGCTTTATTGATAATGTTGATATCATTGAAAGACTGTGTGTGATTTGCTAACCAGCACTCCACTGGCAGATTCTGGGTGCTTCAGAGACCTCGTATTTTAGGTTGTTTTTAAAAAAAAAAAAAAAAATTTTTTAGAATCTGTCAGACAAACACCAATCTACAGACTCTAGGCCAGGCTTCCCCAAACTCCGGCCCTCCAGATGTTGCTGAACTACAACTCCCATGATTCTATGAATGAAATGGGCTGAGAATCATGGGAGTTGTAGTTCAGCAACATCTGGAGGGCTGGCGTTTGGGAAAGCCGGCTTAGGCTATATTTTTGTTAAGATGCTTGGTGCTGCATTGAAGGAACACTATATTGGTAGGAATATAAACATGTAGTATTCCTAACACTATAGTGACGGAGAGGCTGTTCAGGTGTCCTGTCCCCTCAGATTGCAGTGAAAAGCTATTTAACTCCCCTTTTTACACCCACGTCTAGCCGTGGCTGAGATTATCAATCTTAACCCCTTGAGGACCAAACTTCTGGAATAAAAGGGAATCATGACATGTCACACATGTCGTGTGTCCTTAAGGGGTTAATCTCAGCCTATCAAATGATTTCCCATAGGAAAGCATTGGAATGTTCTTGTGCACATGCAACAAAACGCCAATTAGCCTTTCCTCACACAGATGCATTAAATCGGCTACCTGGGGAATGCTCAGCGTCTCCATGCAGAACATGGAGATGCTGAACGCCAGTGCCAACACTGCAGGAACAGGCTATATACATCTGAACCATTACATTAAGCTGTAGTGGCTCTGGTGAGTATAGTGTGCCTTTAATTTCACACCTAGTGTGCTAGTGCTATTTTTGTTAGGCAACCCTCCTCACCTCGGACTTCTTGTGATTGACAGATTGCAGCAGATTGGTTGCTTTTGTGCTGTGCTAGATATTTAGTAAACTGACGGAACTATGATTTTGTCAAAAACTGTTTGGAAATCAAATCTGGAATCTCTAGTCTGTTTATGGTGAAGTAGCTCTTTTCTTGTTATTTCTCAGATTCTAGTTCTCACACCCACCAGAGAACTTGCCATCCAGATCGCAAATGAATTCCGTGCTATCTCAAAGAAACTGAAGATTTGCTGCTTCTATGGTGGAACACCTTATCAGCAACAAGGTACATTTTTTTTTTTTGTATGTTAATTGGCTGCTGTGCTTATAAGTAAAGACTTCAAATATTTAGTCCAATGCTGTCCATTAGTAGTAATTCAATTATCTTTATTTCGTGAGCATAAACATTAGTCCTAATCTAACTATCAATTTATTATGGACACTGTGTAACTTTCTTCCTGGCATTTACTACTGTGTATATTTAGATTTAGTTTTCTTTTGTTTTGTATTGGTACTTGATGTCTATTTCTGTCCCTGAGAGTGCATTGTGTTTCTTTCCCAGTATTCTCAATTAAAGAGGGCATTGATGTTGTGATTGGTACTCCTGGACGTGTAAGAGATCTCATCCAAAACTATCGTCTGAATTTTGGCGTCCTGAAACATGTGGTTCTAGATGAAGTTGACATGATGTTTGATATGGGATTTGCTGAACAAGTAGAGGAAATATTGAGTGCGCGTTACAATTCTGGTATGTTGACACTAAAAATACTTTTAGCAATGCATCCTTTCTGATTAAATTTTTTGATATTCTTATTTTAATGGGCTAATGTAACATAATGTTCCATGAGTATTTAGCTTCCCATTTTTCACAACAGAATTTCATGTATAGTTGCCAAAACAACTTTAGCTTAATGATGCAGTTTTGTTGTATAGAGCATGGCCCTACAGTCTCACTGCTCAATTCTCTGCTATTTAGGAGTTAATAACTTTGTTTACGCAGCCCTAGCCATACTTTCCTGCATGTGACTTGCACATCCTGCCTAAACACTTCCTGCTAAGTCATCTAATGTTTACACTTCCTTTATTGCAAACTCTGTTTAATTTGGAATTTCTTACCTCCTGTTCGGTTAATGGCTTCCTAGACCCAGCAGGAGCCTCCTTTGTGTGATTAAAGTAAGTTACATCTGATTTGAAAATGAAACCATTTTGTTTCCATGCAGAGTGTCGGTTACAGTCAGGGGATGATTTGACTAGGGCTGCATAAACCGAAACAAAAGTGGCATGATCTGTACAGCAAAACTGTTTCATTAAACTAAAGTTGTTTTGGTGACTATGGTGTCCCTTTAAGAACAGTAGAAAACCATTCCTCCTACATGTATTAAGACATTACAGTATCCTTTCTGAGCATAAACCCAGTAAAAGAATTACCACATTATGACGAACTGTATGTTTTCCTTGATACTTGCTTACGAATATATGATGCTACCATAAAATTTGTTTTATTGCCTAACTGCTTTTTAAAAAATACTAATTTATCTATTTTTAATAAAGATCCTACACAGAATCCTCAGACTCTACTTTTCTCTGCGACATGTCCCAACTGGATGTACAACGTTGCTAAAAAATACATGCAAACAGAATATGAAAAAATCGACCTTGTGGGACACAGGAGTCAGAAGGCTGCAATTACTGTAGAGGTTAGTCCTGTTTTATGGGGGTGGTGGAGGGGGTTAAAAAAAAAAAAATCATTGTTTTGCAAGTGCTGATTTGAATCTCGTGTATATGTATGTATAATTTTTTTTCTTATTTCCAGCATTTAGCCATAGAATGTACAAGAGCCCAAAAAGTCCATGTTCTTGGTGACATCATTCAAGTCTACAGTGGACGTCTAGGAAAAACCATTGTGTTCTGTGATTCCAAGTTAGAAGCTCATGAGTTATCTACCAACTGCAGCTCATTAAAGCAGGTTTGAATATTTTATTTTTCTCTTTTGTAGCATTCCATGAAAAAGTCTTTATTTTTTCATGTCAAAGACACTTTGTTTCTGTTGTTGCAGAGTGCCAAAGCTTTACATGGGGACCTCCAACAGAAGGAACGTGAAGTCATCTTGAAAGGATTCAGACAAGGAGCCTTTCAGGTTCTTATTGCAACCAATGTAGCTGCTCGGGGGTTGGACATTCCAGAAGTTGACTTGGTCATCTTATTTTCTGCTCCAAAGGTGATGAATTGATTTTAAGGTTAGCTGTTTTAGTCTATAGAATTAAGTTCTCTACTTCATTTACATTTCCTCTCCCCTCTGTTCATAGGAGGCAGATTCATATGTTCATCGTTCAGGGCGCACAGGCAGAGCTGGGCGAACAGGAATCTGCATATCTCTCTATGACCCGAGAGAAAGTTATTGTCTGCGCAATGTGGAACGAAGCACGGTATGTATAGATCTGGGTAGCCAAGATTTGGACTAAACTTTTACTGGTGTCTGTATATGACAATCTATATGTAGATACCTTGAGACCACCACCCATAGGCCGATTGCAGGACAAGAAACAACTACCCTTTCAGTATCTTGAAACCACCTAGAGCACTTCTTGGGTTGTTAACAAACTATAACATTTAGTGAACCAAACTCATGACTTGAATTCCAGAGTTGCACAGACATCAAAAGCCACAGGTTGGGAAAGGTGTTTACATGTATCACAACACAATATTTGTAAAAAGAAAGAGAAACCGGTTGCGCCAAACACAGTGTGAGGGTCTTTTCTTGTGTAGTATTTTTGGGTTGTTAGGGTACCCAAGTTTGTGTTTGATGCCCACCAGAGTCAGCTCTGTTTCTATTCCACCTATTGTTTGCTTACAACACTATTTAAATATCACCTTGTAGGCATTGGAGGAGTGGATTGTGTATAACATTACAACATAAAGTAATGTTTTTGGAAGGCAAAAAGGGTGAAAAACTTGCTGGATAAAATTCACTTCTATAATGAAAGGACAGCTATTGAACTAAAAGTTGTATCTGTAAATAGACCTCTTCACTTCAAAATGTAAATGCAGATAGCGAATACAGTCCTATTTGTCCACTGAGACTTGTGCACTACTGCCGTAAAACATTACAAGGTTTATAATGCATGGTATGATGGCACCCACAATAATGTATGACACGTAAGCACTATATACCCTTTTAAATAATTTGATTTATTGTAGTTTTCAATTATATTGTTTTTGTGTAAACTTGGAACTTGTTTTGTGATGTGAAATATCCACTTTACCATAATGTTTGTTTTTACTAGGTATAAAGTCTTTCATTGGTCGTGTGTTTAAACGATTTAGTAAATGCACTGTGCCTCATATTGTATTTGTATAAAAATGTCTAAATATGTAAAGGTTTTAAAGCAAGTAAACTATTTAACTTGTTCTCTCTAGGGAATCACATTCAGACGTGTTGGAGTGCCTTCCCTTTTAAATGTTGCAGAGTCATCCAGTGCCGATGCAATAAAGTAAGTTAATTTACTGTATTCCATTTGATCTTTTCCACACAAACCATAACCAGGGAAAACAAAACACAAAAAAGTTAATTTGTCACGATCAAAGTTTTGTTACATTTGTCCAGGATAGCATCCTGCAATAACTTTAAAAAAAACCATATTAGAATTATACCACTTTAATAGATTTCTTTGTAATTCAAAACGTGTAATAGTTAAATATCCACATGAAACTAGTAATAAATGTGTTAAATTAGCGATTGGCTTTGGCTACCTTTCTGAGAGGGCACACAGCTTTGCGGCTCCTTCGGGCTTCATTCCAAATAGGCTTCTTACAATGACTAAAGATGTAAACACTCGGTTTTCAATTCACTTGAGGATGTCCGGGGGTCCTGATAGCCACAGGCCAGAGATTGTCCTGATATTTTGATCTACCAGGCTGGAGATGCATGGCTAAGGGGAGGTGATTGCTATTGCTATTCCAACCATCTTCGACTACCTGGGAGCCCCCTACCTGTAAACTTATAGCTGCGTAAGCTAGGGAGAAAGGAAATTAAACCACATGTCGCCTCATGTGCAGGGACATAGCTGCTGATGTGTCAGCAATTGAAAGTTTCTGCCATACTTGATCCAAGAAGAAAGCAGTATCTTTGAAATGGTGCCAAAAACTGAGGGTTTGGTACTATTTATTGATTAACGTGCATTCCTATCGGGGGTTATCCACTAGTGGGGATTAAAGTGAACATCAGAAATAAGGGCAAAATAACCAAACTGTGAGCATAGCTGACTTTTTTTTATCCAGTTCGGATATTATGACCTTGAATTTGAAATTCACTTTAAATTTTCTTTTAATAATCCTGCCAGACTTGCTGTAGGCTGATAAAGGTAGGGTACTCAGCTGAAGTCTGAACTGCATATTGGTTATGTTTCTTGGCCTTCTTTTGACATTTAAAGGAACACGAAGGGCACCATAACAAGTTCATTGAAATTAAGTTGCTATGGTAATAGGAGGTCCCTGATGCTGGCTTACCTTTTAGGGGTTAAACTATTCACAAACTGTTTAACCACAAAACCTTTACTCCGGTGTCTGATCGATCTGCCCCCTTCAACATCTGCTGTGAAGAGCTTGAAAACAGAAGTCACAAGCCTAGAAGGCGCTTATTGGCTTAAAGTGGTCAGCTGATAGTCGTAGCCAAGCAGTGGCTGCCTATTCATAAAAACTGAGAAAAATGCATGCTTGTTTTCGAGTGATTATACAAATGACACTCTAGTTTTGTTTTTCCTCATATCAGTTTGGGTATTTTTCCCCCTCCCCCCTCTTTCCTGGAAAACAGTTTTCCTGGCACTGTAGGGTTAATGGGTTCCCCGGCCCCCCTTCAGCCACTTACCATAATCCAGCGCCGGGCTCCCTCTGTGCTGGTGACTTCTCCTCCCCCTGCTGACGTCTGCTCCCGGCCAGAGGTGCGCGCGCATTCAAACCTGCCCATAGGAAAGCATTACTCAATGCTTTCCTATGGGGATTTTATTTGACACTGGACTCCATGAGGATGTCCAGCATCATTTCAGTGCGAAATCTATTTTTTTTTTTATAATGAAAATTGCGGAAGCAGTCTCTAGTGACTGTCAGGTAGACAGCCACTAGAGGCTGGATTAACACTGCCATGTAAACATTGCAATTTCTCTGAAACTGCTGTTTTCAGCTGCAGGGTTGAAACTAGGGGGACCTACCACTCGGACCACTTAATTGAGCTGAAGTGGTCTGGGTGCCTATAGTGATCCTTTAACCCCTTAAGGACCAAACTTCTGGAATAAAAGGGAATCATGACATGTCACACATGTCATGTGTCTTAAGTTTGTTTAGACAGGAGTTCAGAGAGTTTTTCAACTGTTGACTTCTTAGGGGTGAGGTGCAACTTTTGTATCTGTATAGTTTACAGCTCCCTGCTAAAAGAACATGTTGCATGCAATACGTAATTTTTTTAAAAAGAACATTTATTGACGTGTAAACTGCATCTTGATTTTGGAATAAATGTGCCTCCGGAATTATTATGCAATCAATTATTATGAATTCTTTTCAATTTCCTTACAAAGTCTATTTCCAGCTACCTCGGTTATTAAATGTTTAGTTTATTATTTTGTTTTTTAACCGTTTGAATGCCAAACTTCCTGCTGGGACAATAAAATTGCTTCTCTAGAAAACAATTCTTTATCAATAACTGTTTTTCTTCCTTTTCCCACCCTCTCTCACTCCTACAGATCATTAGAGTCAGTTCCAGCTGATGTAGTCGAACATTTCAAAGGATATGCTGAGGAGCTCATTGAAAAGAAGGGAGCTCTAACTGCCCTGGCTGCAGCATTGGCTCATATATCTGGAGCTACCTCAATTGCACAACGTTCCCTCCTCAACATGGAACCAGGCTTTGTGACTGTAGTCTTGCAGAGTTCTGTACCCATCAACACAATAAGCTATGCATGGAGATCTATTAAGGAACAAATGGGAGAGGAGATTGATTCACAAATCCATAGAATGTGTATGTTGAAGGATTCCATGGTAAGCCTTCAAGACCTCTTACTGCTTTTAAAGTTACTGGATTATATTGACTAACAAACTGTGTTTTTATTTTATCTATTTGTCTTTAAATTTGAGTATTGGCAAGAAATGTTAATATAGCAACAACCTTTAAGTAACTGACCATGACTTCAAATACACAAAAGTGCATACTGTTGGCTTCAGCGACTGTAAAGCACAAAGACTTTACTTTTATACCTCTTTTCTATTGTTGAAATATTGTGGAATAGGGTGGTGGATGTCTATTCATCAAAGATGTCTTGCATAATTTAGGGCAAAATGGTAGATCTTTTAAGTGAATAATAATACAATCAGATTGCAAGGATTACCCTTTATCTCATGCAAGATCCTAATTTGGGCAAAATGTAACCAGGGACGCAGGTTCCACCATTACATCTTGCCATTTTCCATCACTGGTTCCTATTGCTCCAAACAAGCTGTAGTTTCCTTTTCACTGCTATAGTTCAGCTCTACATCACAATATCCTTTATTGCTATAGGCTGCTGCATGTATGGTCATAGATTTATTTTTTAATGAGCTTGTGTATGCAACTTGCACATTTGTTTCAAAAACAAACCAAACTGAAGCTTGCATGCAGGTAATGCATTGTCCATTACGTTGTGTAGATTTCTTTCATTTCATTAAATTTTGTTAATTGTGGTTGGTCTGTACATCAGTTTTTAAGGTTTGTATATGCTTGCATATTGTATAATGCATCTCATTTCAGTTATATGTATGTTTAATATGGGATTGAAATAGTCCTGCATACTTTGCAAGTTAATCTGTATTATTTTGTTTCTTTCTCAGGGTGTGTGCTTTGACATTCGGCCCGACACTCTCCAGTCTATGCAGGTAGGTTTCCTATTCTCTAAAATTTAAGGTGCCAATGTGTGTCCTAAACATCTAGTAAAGTAACCATTAACAACCAGGAAATGCCAGGCAAATAAAAGTATTTCAGTGCATGTAACTAAATTAATATGAAGGTGAATGCAAACTTGACCAACAGATCAAAGTGATACTTTAAAATAAAAAGAAATGGAAAAGACTAGCAGCAATGGTAGGATTTTGGTAGTAGAAGGATGAGGCCCAATGCATACTTGATAGGAAATAAAAAAGAATGCAGAAAGCTAAAGAGAAGAAAACATAAAGCGGCATTAAAGGAGTATGAATACTGATGGACAATACGCCATCTGATAGTAGTGAACTGTCTTGTTTCTTAACCAGCCATGCGAAACATTAAATAGGGTACCCTGGTCAGAAAGCACCATCCAAAATTACATGGAAAGTCTTCTGATGAAAAAAAACTAATTACCCCAACTGAACTACCTAGGGCTGTTTGTTAGATAATACTAAGGAAACAATAATTATCTTGTGGTTTTCCCAGCCATGATCCAAACCCCCAAAGGTGGTAGGCAAAGCATCTTCTAGTAAAATGAGAGTAAAAAAAGAGATTTGGCCTTAAAAATTTATGAAGAATTATGGCTTTTTTTTTTTTTTTTATTATATTAAATTGGTAGGGCAATTTAATGTAAGATCATAGTTGCCAGTTTGAAGGGAGATTTATCAGAAGTTCTGGAAGACTTAGCCATTCTGTCCAGAAAGGCAGAATTCTGGTCACTTCCACATTTGGAAAGGTGTATCCTCCTTTCCTTACATCTCTAACATCTGTCAGACTAAATTTTGGTACCGGTGTTAGAGAAGTGTATATGAAGTCTCTAGTGGACATAAAATTTGGTGACTTGACACTTGTCATCCTACAGTGAGATGCTTAACATTTCCTCCAAGTATTTCAGCATTTAAACAAAAAACTGAAAATTATTAGATCCAAAAAATTCCTGGAAAATGCGTAAGTTAAAAAGCATAATTTGTATAATTTCTAGCTTCTCAATTTTGCCAGCTAATAGTCTGTCAATTTAAAAAAATATATATATTATTTGGCTCACAGGTATGCAGTAACCAATAGGGCTCTTGCACTTAGCTAAAAGACTAACATACCTGAAGGGCAAATATTTGCTTCTACTGCATACGAGGCAAAACTTTTAATGTAGATACCAAAAACTTTTTAAACTCTGAAAAGTTTTAAAATTGCATTTGATTAGCTTTTTTTTTTTTTTTTTTTATATTCTCCGTTGTTTTTTGGAAACCATGTTGAAATGTATTGCAGGCAATGTGTACGAGAAATGCCGTATGCCTGTCCTCTTGGTTTGCAGTTTAACAAACTGAAATACATATGTGCAGGGGTTGACGAGCCTCTGGAGTTTAGCAGCCAACAATTACATATTTAGGAGATAACATATTTTAGGAGCCATTGAAGGGCTAAATGTATACTGTTTAAGCACTCAGTCAGTGGTTTGGGGCTAAGAGTCAATTTTTGTAGGTCCTATAGTGCCTGTAATTCATTGATCTACAAATAGCAGCAGCATGTTTATAATTTCATTCATGTGATGGTTTTGTTTTTCTTTCACTCCATAGGAAAAATGGACAGATTCCAGACGTTGGCAGTTTACAGTGGCTACTGTACTTCCTAATATACAACCATCTAGGTCAGACATGAGCGGACCAGGAAACCGAAGCTTTGGTGGCAGGGGAGGAAGATCACATGACAGACGAAATTCATCATTTGGCAGACGAGGCCGTGGTGGCAGAGGTGGAAGAGGTTCTGGAGGAAGAAGTTCAGGTGGTGGATTTAGACGAGGACGTTAAATACCATGGACTTGATTACATTTTTTTCTATTCTGTTCTCGGGAAAACCCTGCAGTGTACTGCTAACGTTGACTGCCATTCGACCAATTGCTGAAACATCCTTTGTACTTTTAACTTTTGGTAACGCTTTATCCACTCGATATTTAAAGCTTATGTTACAAAGCCCTTAATAAAAAGATATATAATCTTTGTATGCTTCTTATCGTCTACAACTGATTAAACATCTATTGCCGTTTGAGGGATCCGTATAAAAAAAAAATATTAAACTGCAAAAGGAAGAAGAAAATATTCTAAAATACATTTGAGTGTAAGCTGTTTTGTTTAAGTTCTGACTTGCTTACCATACACGTGATGTGTAGTTCAAATACACGTATTTCTCAAATCTGGGTTTTTGGATTATTATGGTTGCCTGAAGCAGCAATTGAATTTTTTGCTTTACATACAGAGTTGTGTGCTGCTTAACAAATCCTTTACATTTTATTAACTAATGCAAACAAAGATGGCATATATATTAATACATCTTTACTCAATATTTGGCAACCTTCCCGACTGATAAATTGAAAATGGAGTGTAAGGGTGCAAAACCCTTTTAGGTTTTTCCATTTATTTTATCATAAATATGACCTTCCTGTGGTTTAAGTTATTGCGTTTTCTGTGCTCCTGCTCATATTCATTGTTTTTGAAAATATCCCCATCCCCCCCCCCGTCTGTTTTTATTGAAGCATATATTAGAGAAACATTGCAGGAGAATGATGACAATAACAAAGCAGACAGGCAAAAATAGCAGTACAGATCTAAAACCTGACTGTTAACATTGGGTGACTTTCAGCGTTGTGTAATGTATTGGGGTGGTTATTCTGCCTGTTTAAAGTCCCCCTCCCTACCTACAGCCAGTGTTTGCTGCTGGCTAATCAGAGCACATGCTCTAGGATTGCTTTATTCAGTCCTGAGAGCCTTATCTCTACATTTTCCTGCCCCCGCACACTGAACATGTAGTGATTTATGCATGGCCCTAGCCCCTCAAACTGATCACCATAACTTGTAAGGCCCTACTCCCTCAGATTGAACAAATTGGTCCGTGCATGACCCCGCCCCCACAGACTGAACATGATCTATGCATGACCACGCTCCCTCAGACTGAACATGCTCTATGCATGACCCCGCTCCCTCAGACTGAACATGATGATCTATGCATGACCCCGTTCCCTCAGACTGAACATGATCTATGCATGACCCTGCCCCCACAGACTGAACATGATGATCTATGCATGACCCTGCCCCCACAGACTGAACATGATGATCTATGCATGACCCCGCCCCCTCAGACTGAACATGATCTATGCATGACCCTGCCCCCTCAGACTGAACATGATCTATGCATGACCCTTCCTCCTCAGACTGAACATGCTCTATGCATGACCCCGCCCCCTCAGACTGAACATGAACTACGCATGACCGCCCCTCCCCCCGTCAGACTGAACACTGATCTAGGTATGACCCTGCCTTCTCAGACTGAACACAGTGACTCATGGCCCCGCCTCCTCAAACTGAACCGTGATCTGTACATGGCTCCACCCCCTCAGACTGAACACTGATCACCTGTTGGGGAGATTATTGGGGACAGAATGAAAAACTCAAATTCGATTATTACACATACTGCAGATTGTAACGGTCAGGCACGCAGATACTACCAACAGAGTAGTTATCGATGCCATTACCAAGACAATTATACCAATAGGACATTATTGATTAACAAAAAAAAAAAAGAGTTGGAATAACAATTTAACAGGGAGTCAAACATGAAGGCACATTAGGATAATTTATAAAAACTCTCCCTCTCCCCTGAGTGTAACCGTGTAGGTGGTGATGACATAAATAATCAATTATGCAAATAAACATGGCCTGTATTTTTAGGTTTTCTTCTTCAAGCCAAGAAAAGTGGCCACTTTATGGACAAGTCACTTTAGAACTGTCATGAAAGAAATGAGTGCACCTCCCCAATTTTCTTTGTGGGGAAAAACATTTTATCTTCACTTTGGCTAACATTATGTACACATAAGCTATATACTCTTCAGCCTTCTTGATCGTTTCACCATAGTTCTATTAAGTTGAAAAAAATTTTTTATTGGTAATTAGTATTTCATAAAGATGAATGAAATACTCTTATTGACTGTATTGGAATTTCGATGTAATTCAGTCAAGAGATATACTGAGATAAAGTACAAACTATTTTGACCGCTGCAGAGAATTAGCTCTGTCTTTGGACCATGGTCTCACTGGATCCTCCATAGACCTCAATGCTGGCGTACAGCAATGATGTCCGCTCATGGTGCTGAATTGGGCCCGCCAAAACAGGTTGGCTGCGCCTGCGAGGGACAGGTTCAAGTATGTAGAATTACCTTAAACCATTCACCCTTGGCCACCAGCCCCACAGCAGCGATGTCTTCGCCAGGGGTCTTTGCAAATTCGAGAAAGTCCCAAGAGGTTACAGTGTTGCTTTAACTGTGCGAGCTGGGGTCAGAATCTGAAATAAGAGTTTACCATATTTATATTAAAAGCGTGTTTTAGAAAAATCCTTTTCTTTTTTTTTTTTACAGTTAATTGTGAACATGCAATGAGTTGCTTTATTTTTTAATATTTTTTTTTTTTTTTTTTTTACTAAACTCAAAAACCCTACAATGGAATTACAAATCGTAGGCGATGTAGAAAATGTGCGAGTTCTCCACAATTCCCAGTTTAATAAATGTTTATAAAATAAAATCTCTGGTGGGAATAATCAGAGGCCAATTTCCTCCTTGTGTGCCATGGTAACAGCACAGCACATGGAAACAGCCCTGCCCAGCCTACACCAGCCTGTTACTGCCGTAATCCGCGCTGCTGTCGTGAAAGTCGTACAGCTGCATCACTGCCGTATTCTGCGGACGCAATCACAGCTGAGGAGCAAGATGTCGGACAGCTGGCGCCTGGCTTGTGACACCTACCAGCTCGCTGTCACCGCCTCGGAGGTGGAATCCCGGACTGACCCGGAGAATGAGCCCTACCGCTCCAAGTACCGGGCCCGGGAGCTGCTGCGGGAGGTGCGGGCTCTGCTGCGGCCCCGGGAGGAGGAGGATGACAGCAGCGGGCGGCGGCAGGAGGAGACCGGGGACCGGCAGGAGGGGGAGGAGGACCGGCTCCTAGCGGCCCGGCTCGGGGTGATCGAGTACAAACTCGGGGTCAATCACACGGAGACAGAGGAGATGTCCGCCGGAGAGGAGCATCTGGTGAAATGCGGGAGGATCCTGGAGAGATACCGGCTGTCAGAGGACTGTGTGTCCGCCTACATCCAGGCACAGGTATGGCTGAGTGTCCGCCTACATCCAGGCACAGGTATGGCAGAGTGTCCGCCTACATCCAGGCACAGGTATGGCAGAGTGTCCGCCTGCATCCAGGCACGGGTATGGCTGAGTGTCCGCCTGCATCCAGGCACGGGTATGGCTGAGTGTCCGCCTGCATCCAGGCACGGGTATGGCTGAGTGTCCGCCTGCATCCAGGCACGGGTATGGCTGAGTGTCCGCCTGCATCCAGGCACGGGTATGGCTGAGTGTCCGCCTGCATCCAGGCACGGGTATGGCTGAGTGTCCGCCTGCATCCAGGCACGGGTATGGCTGAGTGTCCGCCTGCATCCAGGCACGGGTATGGCTGAGTGTCCGCCTGCATCCAGGCACGGGTATGGCTGAGTGTCCGCCTGCATCCAGGCACGGGTATGGCTGAGTGTCCGCCTGCATCCAGGCACGGGTATGGCTGAGTGTCCGCCTGCATCCAGGCACGGGTATGGCTGAGTGTCCGCCTGCATCCAGGCACGGGTATGGCTGAGTGTCCGCCTGCATCCAGGCACGGGTATGGCTGAGTGTCCGCCTGCATCCAGGCACGGGTATGGCTGAGTGTCCGCCTGCATCCAGGCACGGGTATGGCTGAGTGTCCGCCTGCATCCAGGCACGGGTATGGCTGAGTGTCCGCCTGCATCCAGGCACGGGTATGGCTGAGTGTCCGCCTGCATCCAGGCACAGGTATGGCTGAGTGTCCGCCTACATCCAGGCACAGGTATGGCTGAGTGTCCGCCTACATCCAGGCACGGGTATGGCTGAGTGTCCGCCTGCATCCAGGCACGGGTATGGCTGAGTGTCCGCCTGCATCCAGGCACGGGTATGGCTGAGTGTCCGCCTGCATCCAGGCACGGGTATGGCTGAGTGTCCGCCTGCATCCAGGCACGGGTATGGCTGAGTGTCCGCCTGCATCCAGGCACGGGTATGGCTGCGTGTCCGCCTGCATCCAGGCACTATTTGCTGAACTCTGAATTTTCACAAAATAAATCTGAAAGGAGAATTGGAGGCAAAACTAGCTAATGTGGAAAAATTCTCTAACTCTGCAATAGTCACAACATGACTATTTTTTATCTAAATTTTGCAGTTTTGATTTATTTAGCAAAAATTCAAAGTCTTGCGAATTACCATGAATGTTTTACCCCCTGCCTTCCCATACTCTCCCTCTTTTTCCACATTGTGTGCTGTGTCATCTGTGTTCAGGATGTACTGGCAGCGTGTGATGTACGAACGGCGAGTACTGACTGTGCTTGGAGTGTTTGTGGTATGTGATGGCTGTATGTGTATTATGCAATATCTATATATGTGTTTGTACAATAAAGATTATGCTCCCCCCCCCCCCCCCATAAGTTTTATAACATCTTAAAATTTGACTGCACATAATATATATTTTTATTTTATTACAGAATAATCTTGGAATTCTCTGGGCTGACAGAGGTGAAATAATTGTGGCACAGACATACTTAGAATCTGCAGAATCCTTATATTTCCAATACATGAAAGAGGTGAGTCTTAATTTTTAGGTTCAAATATATATATTTTCTAAATATATATGGATACATAAGAATGCAGACCATAAAATAAGCTGTGTCCTAAATCAAGAAATAAAAAGGGGCATAGTCTTGGCAAGAGAAGACAGGAGTAAGACATCACGTTGTGGTCATATAGCATAAATTAAATTTGTAGTTACCAAAAAAGCGCGTTAAGAAGTCTGTAAAAATATAAAAAAAGAGACACAAATAATAGTGCAGGCTATCTGAATTAGCACCAAAAATACAGCTGGGGATATGAGGGAGAGAACTCACATGTACCAGAGCCCTATCACCCCTGGCTCTGGGTATTCAAAGCTCCTTTGGAGAGGGAATGTTCCCACACTAAAGATGACTTCAGTCGGTATGTCCACAGAAAGCTTGATGTAACTGTGAAAGATAGAGGATAGAGAGAGGCAGGACCTCCAATTGAATAATATCAAATGTGTTTATTATGTAAAAAAAAAAAAGGTTAAAATCCTTACTTGGTAAGTGGTGGGTTTGGCTTGCAAAGCATATACACAGGCAAAGAGACAAGGGCACTTCCTGGTTCCACCTGTCCCGATCACGTGATCAACTTCCTGGTCCGCCCCTCTGATTATGATTGTGTGACGCTTTTCGCCCCGCCTCCACAGGCTTCCTCAGAGGTACAGACTTCTTAGCGCGCTTTTTTTGGGAACTATTTTGTATACATCTTGGTGTATCACTGTTTTTAGTGTCGCTTATTTGTCTGTACCACACTCTTTAGCGCTTACACACTTGTGTTTTTTTTTTTTATTATAAATTACATTTGGTCTACCATTCCTTAATGCAGGCAAAATTGAACAAAACAAACCAACCGCCAGACAGACTTGTGTCTCAATAAAATTGATGCCCAATGCAAGTGAATCGTTAGCACTAGACTTGTGTACAACTAAAAGATGGATTACTCAGTATGACTCTTTGGTTTGGAAGAAACTCCTCAATGTAGTAGGTTTAGGAAAAACAATTCAAACAAAGCAAAGTTGCGTGAAAATGTTCTTATTATTGTACTGCAGTGCAAAAACTGCTAAAATAATGCCTAGTCTAATGGCTAGGCATTTTTGTAATGCTAATTGTGTGTTCTCATACCTATATTATATCTGTGAACACACTGGACAAAGAAAGAAAAACAAAAAACAAAAAAAAAAAACACTTTCTACAAAGAGTTCAGAAAAAAAAAAGAGACCTGCCACAGTTGTGCAGTAAACCACCACACACTGTATTGCAATTTGCAATGTACAAGCAGTGGCCATGAAGCACAGTGCAACAGCAAAAATTAAATAAATAAATGCCACACTCAATGCAGGCTCAATGCAGTTATCAAGCACACTGTATTGCAATTTGCAGTAGCATTGAAGTACTCTGCACATCAAATAATCTTTAATAAAAACAAAACACAAATCAGTAAATCAAAGTTGGTGTAAGTGGCAGTGTAACCACCTCACCAGTCTCCCAGTATGATCAGTGACATAGGGTCCCACACAGGCAAAGCAGTGGTAAACATACATAATCACAGCTGGTCTAACTCCCTCAAAAGCTGCAGTCACATTGTCTAGAAGAATCCTGCTTGGAAATAAATAAATAAATAAATATATATATTACAAAAACTACCGGCACTCAAGGGTTGACAACACATCAAATCTTCATTGATTTCGAAGATAGAGATCGACGTTCCAGCTCCTCACAGGAGCTTTCATCAGGACCTGATGAAAGCTCCTGTGAGTAGCTGAAACGTCGATCTCTATCTTCGAAATCAATGAAGATTTGATGTGTTGTCAACCCTTGAGTGCCGGTATTTTTTGTATCCTGTATTATTAAGCCACCAGAGCACCAGGTATTTTTTCTAATTGTTTTGGTTGGAGTGAAGGGGCTATCTAGATTTGTATATGTATGTGTGTATATTTTTTTTTTTTTTTTTACTGCTTCCTCTCTATTTGTCACTTCTCAATTCTCTTAAATTAAATCAACCTTTAGTGGCTGTCCCTTAAGCATCAATAATTTTTTTACCTAACTCTTTATTGGGCTGGAGATACAGCCCACATCAAGTCCATCGTAGCTAACTAATGTAAGCCCCCCAAAAAACAACTGCTTCCTTTCCCTCCCTCTTTTTCTGGTGTCACGTACAGAATTATGGAACAAATAAAATGGCTCGTCCACTGCCAGTTTAATTTATTTCTGCATAAGTATTTTTTGAAATTGGGGAATTCGAACAAAACATGATCGTCCAAAATTTGGACATATCACCATAAATTTGTGACCAAATTACTGACCCCCAGGAAATCGTTATCCCACCATAACATTAAAAGAATCCTATAGTGCCAGGAAAACAAACCTGTTTTTCTGGCACTATAGGCTCCTGGAGTGCCCCCTTCAGCTACTTACCAGCACCTATGTCCCTTGGTGCTGGGTCAGGCTCCACCCACACTCCTCCTCCTGGCTGCCTGCGCGTTAGACCTTCCCATAGGAAAGCATTATTCAATGCTTTCCTATAGGGAAAATCTGCCGCTGGAGGTCTTTGATGACGTCCAGTGTCAGATAACGGACCAATAGTACGTTTTGGATTCCGGACTATTAGACAGTCACAGAGGGCAGACTTAGAGCTGCAATGTTAACATTGCAGTTTCTTTGGAACTGCAATGTTTTACATTGCAACATTAAGTGCAAAAGGGTCACAGCACTCAGACCACTTCAGTTAGCTGAAGTGGTCTGGTTGCCTACAATGTCCCTTTAAATACATTTCAAGCCATTGTGTGCAACAATATTATCACACCTGAATTTGTTTTAGGTAAATATGATTTTATTTGAAATAGTTATTGACATACAGAAGGGAATAAGTAGCCTACGGTCTCGCAGGACCCAACATTTTTAAATAACGTACATTTAACAGTTAGTTGTACATATCATATTACATGATAAACCTCCTTGGCATTAATAGTATCCTATTATCGAGACAAGATACCGGTGCATGCAAATTGTGAGAAGGAGGTGCGAGGAAGAAGCGTGTTTGTTGCCAGTGAGGGTGTAAGCAAGCTGTAGTTGGGTCCGTGCAATGCGGGATTCCACGTATCAAGTGTGGGTATCAACTACTTATTGTTGGACTCTGGCAACACCTTGCCTGTGGGTGACACAGCACAATAGTTATTCATGACACATGCTGTTATCTCAGATACAGTTTATGTTAATCCTGCTGAATTTGTTTTAAAGAATCAAATAAAATGGGTTAATCTGACACTTCTATTGACTTGCCTTTAAACCCATTTTCTGTATGTATATGTACATTTTGTAGATTGGCAAACCTCCAATGGATCCTGATGATCATTTCTTATCTGAAGAAAAAAAGCTGACTGAACAAGAGAGATCTAAGAGGTAATGGTCTCTTACTGCTCTACACCAGTGTTAGCCCATTAAGGACTTGGCACTCATGCACATCTGAAAATTCTTGTCTCTTAGCAACCAAATTCAGATGTGGAGTGGAATGTCCTCTCTTTTAGTACCCACGGTGCTTCCATCATAAAATAAGCAGATCTTTGCAGACTGGGTGTCATTTTAGAAACATTCTGATTTCATAGATGTTGATCCTTTTTTAAGACAGTTTATGATGTTGGAATTTCTCAGTTCTTTTAGATGGATACCTTTTTATTTGGATACAATTGGCTTGCTGGGATGGATGATTGAGATTTAGGCTGGCAACACCTAAATATTTTATTTTCTTTGTCATTTGGTTTTGATGGTCATTTTATGTCATTTCAGGTTTGAGAGGGTGTACACCCATACACTTTACTATTTAGCACAAGTCTACAAACATCTAAAACAGGATGAAAAGTCAGCTCAGTATTGTCACACTACTTTGCAGAGACAACTGGAGTACGATGGATACAGCCCTGTTGAGTGGGCAATCAATGCTGCCACATTATCTCAATATTATCTTGCAAAGGTAGGCATTTCCTCACTTTTATAATTTACTTTACATTGCATGCAAATAAAACACTTCTTCTCTTCTTGAAAGAAGAGACAGATATTTTTTAATATGTTAAATACCACCCATAATTGCAGAAAGCAAATGCATGACAGATGTTAAAGTGGACCAGTCTAGAGCAGAGTGCATGCATACTGAGCTTACATGCATTTTCTAACTGACACAGATTCTATAGTTTGCTATGAGCTTGTCATTGAATGTGCTGTTTATTTTTGAAATACTTTTAACTGATGTCTCCATGAAATGAAACACTGGATAAATAACCCAGTGCAGTGATTTCTGAGTCGGATTACTGAGATCAATTAGGCATCAAACCTATGATGCTGCAAAACAACCTTCAGTTTGTTTCTTAGCAACCATACAACTAACTAAACATGTAAGTAATTCCCAAATGTGAATGAGAAGCACTCAAAGCAACATAGGTGCAAGAACAGATTTTTTTTTATTGATTTTTTTTACAGCATTATACTAAAATAATTTTTGCCTGATGCATGTGTTACGAAAAAAAACCTTAAAGCTGATTATTTTATCCAATAATGAAAATGGTTGTAACGTTTAGAGGTATGCTACTAAGCGTATGTTGTTGAGGTTAAAGCGCCACTGTCACAGTCTGGGGACTTAATGTGCAAAGACCCCCGACGGTGACATCGCCGCTGGTGGTCCAGTGGCCGGAGGAGCAGGAAAAGGTTAGATTTACTTTCCTGAGCCTGTCCATCGTGAGCGCCACTATTGTCTTCCGGACAGTCCTCCTTTGAAGTGGCAGGAGCCAAGGTCACTGCTGTACTCTCACGCATGCACAAGAGTACATCATTGAGGACTATGCAGGATCCTGCAAGGCCATTATAGGGGCCACTTAAAGTATTGTAATAATAGAGTGTGCTGGTTATGGTGCCAGTGTCCCCTGATGAAGTCTCTTGTAAGGAGTCAAACCACTTTCAAAAATTAAATTAGTCTTTCTAAATGAAAGGGAAACTATAGTCCCCAATGCAATTTTAGTGTATAGACCATGCTTCTGAAGTCTCACTGCTCAATTCTCTGCCATTTAGGAGTTAAATCACTTCTGTATATACAGCTCTAGTCACACCTCTCCTGGCTGTGACTCACACAGCCCGCATAAAAAAATGTGTTATTTTCAGTCAACTGTTAACTTACTTTAGAAGTTTTTATCTCCTGCTCTGTTATTTAAACTTGAGTCACATACAGGAGGCTCCTTCAATTTATAGCAAGCTATTAACCTAACAGGAGATAAGAAATTCTAAATTAAACAGAATTTGCAATAAAGGAAGTGTAAATATTCATTATCACTCTCCTATATCATATTGAGAGTGATATTGAATATTTATATTTTTTATTTATTATTTTCTTCCGTTTTCAGCTTCTATAAAGGAAGTGTAAACCTTGGGTCTCACTTGACAGGAAGTGTTTAGGAAGGCTGTGCACGTTACTTGCAGGGAGGTGTGACTAGGGCTGAATAAACAGAAACAAAAGTGATTTAACTCCTGAATAGCAGATAATTGAACAGTGATACTGAAGAGGCATAATCGGTACACAAAAACTGTACAGATCAAAGTTGTTTTGGTGTTTTGTCTCTTATTTGCATATTAGGTGCTAAAAAACGACTATTGTGATTCTTTGAGATTTGTCAAAAATGCTTATTAACTTTATTGAAAGCATAGATACACAAATGCAAGTCCATAACCTACAAACAGATAACTGGTTCCAGCAAACATTTTAATTGAAAATGCATTTGTCCCTGTTTTCTCTGCAGCAATGTTACATGGAATCCAGACACTGCCTTGCAGCAGCAAATATCATCTTTAGCAAAGCAGAACAAGTGGTTTCCCCAGAGACGACAAAAGAAAGTATGTTTTACTTTGGTGATCATCTTTAAAATACTAATTTGTATATATTTGAAAGAAAATGTTTTTAGTTTGTGGGCTGAGAGATTATCTGCTGCAATACTACTAGATGGAAAATGGTCTTCCAGATGTTAATGATTTTGAAATTGGTACGTACACATAGGCTTGTAGGTCTGTAGAAGATTGAGAAGACTACATGGACCAAGTATCTTTGGACTTTGGTAGAGCTGTGCTTTTGGGGCTACAGCCCTGAATTTGGTGTTGTCTAGCCCTGAATCTCATCAGGCACATGCTGTTTCTTTGCCTGTATACATTCTCACCCCTCATTGATGTATTTCCATACCTGCAGACCACCTACACAACCCATTGTTGGTCTACTCTGCACACTGCTTCCGATTCTGAGGAAAAGAGCTAGGGCAGTCAAGCTAGTATCAGAACATGCTGTGATTATCAAATATAATACAGATAAAGGAACAGTGCACAAATAAAAGTACATTTTTAAAATGTATAAGGCTTCTTCAAAATCACCATTAAACAAATATGGGGATTCAATTTCACAATATGGCCATATTGTGTTAAGCCCACCATTACTTCACAGTAGAAAGGTTTTGGATTGTAATGTCACTTTAATTATATTTTTTGTAAAGCAGGTATATGATATGCATTGTGAGTGTACGCATCAAAGCACTATGGCATTAATTTTGCATTATATATATTCACAATGCTTTTACAACAGATTATTAAATTACACATTTTTTCTTATTTAGCACTATTTAATTTGTCTCCATGTTGGTACTGTGAAGTAGAACCCCCACATTTGTTTTGTTGAAATAGACGATTTTAAGGAGCCTCATAAATTTTTTTTATAACAATTATGCGCTGTTCCTTTATCGGTATTATGTATACATTTTGGTCATTACGGCAGCACCATTCCTGAGAAATGCGTGTTCCTGGTGTGTCCCTAATTCCCTTTTTGTTTTGACAAACTTAACCTGCATTTTTCTTCGTAAAACGTTTACTGTTTTTATTTTGGGACTTTTATTACCTCCTTATTATTGATTGTTTTTTCAGATGAAAGTGAACAGGATCGTATAGAGTTTCTTGGGCAGAAGAAGGCAGAAATTGCCAGATGTTGGGTTAAATACTGTCTCAATTTATTGCAAGACTCACGTAAAAGTCTTGAGGTAATGTGCATTTTTTTTATTTATTTTTTTTAAATCCTTGCCATTGTGGTTGAATGAAGATCTTACAAACTTAATATTTACTAATGTACTAGATATACGAACATAAATTTAAAAAGCTGACCCTCACACAGCATAGTGCTGTTCAAAATCGGCAAATAGGCATGGATAGCACTGTCTCTCTCAGATATCCCATCCATTTATATAGGCTGTCTTCACAATTACTGAGCAGTTTCACTATTTTGAGGCTCTCTGTATATGTTGGTATTGATTTAGTTTAAAAGGGATCCTATAGTGCCAGGAAAAAAAAGTAATTTTCCTGACACTATAGGGTTAATAGGTCCCTCCCCTTCACCACTTACCTGAATCCAGCACTGATGTCCCTCGGCGCTGGGTCAGGCCTTGCCCACGCTCCTCCCCCGCCGATGTCAGCAGGTGGAGGAGACGTAATGTGCATGTGTGGTAATGGCCGCTGGCTCATTGGACCTCCCCATAGGAAAGCATTATTCACTGCCTTCCTATGGGGAAAATCTGATGTTGGAGGTCCGTGAGGATATCCAGCGAGATAACGGACCAAAAGTCAGTTTGGATTCCGGAAGCCCTCAAGTGGCAGCCACTGAGGGCAGAGTTAGAGCTGCAATGTAAACATTACAGTTCTCTGGAATTGCAATGTTTTACATTGCAGCACTAAGTGCAAATGGGTCACAACACAGCACCCGAACTACTTCAGTTAGTTGAAGTGGTCTGGGTGCTTACATTGTCCCTTTAAATATATGTGTGTGTCTGAAAGCATAAGGCTATATTCTGAAATCAAATATAAAAAATATGGATGAATCTTTTGATATCAGTATTTATATATATATATATATATATATATATATATTTTTTTTTTAATAAATGGTTAGATTGGTGCTGTCAGATTGGAACCGAAGTCAGTGCTTATTTAAAATCTCACTAGTCAGCAGTGTTCAAGTAGCAAAGGACCTTACAACTTTCCTGGTGCTTCCAGATATCTGTTTATCGGGGCTTGCAGTCTTTAGCTGTATGCTACTAGGCAAGCCTTAAAAGTTACTGGCCATAGCATACCCTTCAAGAGTGGATTTCTACTCGCCAGAGCTGCATTTTGGCTAGTATTGGGTGGAAATTTTGAGTGCTTTGTTTATTATTTTAATATGATTTGCAATAATAGTTTGTGTACAAGCAAATCAATTGTTCATGTTTCCCATATTGCCAGGGAGTTAAGTAGCTGGAAACCCATTTAAAGGTTTACTTCAAGCATCAAAACCACTACAGATCACTTTGATGGATATGGTTCCAGGAGTTTTCTGGCCCGATATTCCAGTAGTGTCATGTGTCCTTAAGGGGTTAAAGGGACACTCCGCTGCCCAAATCCACCCAAATTAAAAATCATTCTTTAGTAGATATACCGCCAATAAAAACACGCATGCATTTAATTGTGCATTTTTTCATTGGGTGTATATCTAAAAACATAAAATACAAACACAATAGGTGGAGCAAATTATATACTTTACTCTCTTCTCAATAGGTCCAGCAATGCTGCAAAGACAGAGAGGTATACAGTAGTGCAGATAACTCAAAATCATATATGTAAATACTGCTTTGTATAAGAATGCACTCACAAGAGTAGAGCTATATATATATAATCTGGCTTTGGTGTGGATGACCTTAGGATCTATAAGGGTGATCTAAATCCCCCTGTGGATGGTCTGGGTACCTGGTCTGGATACCTGGAGTGTTGAAATCTCCTCCCAGCAGTTAATAGCAGGAACTCCAAATGGTGTTAAAATTAAATTTATTAATAAAACACATGGATAAAAATAAATAGAAATACAATCTATTAGTAATGTCCAATTTGTTGCCAAAATGCGTTTCGCCTAGTGTGGCTTCTTCAGTAGATTTTATTTCTATTTATTTTTATAGAAAATGGCACAATCTTTTTAAATCAAAGGCCTTATTTTTGGCAGAAACTTTATCTGGAGAGTATATGCTAGGATAACTGAACCTTCATTATTATATTTATCCACCGGCCTACAGATCTGGGGTTCTTACACACTTTCAAGGTTTTTTTTTATTTTGTATTGCGTGCTCCCCTTGTGATTGTATACATGCAATTAAATGAAACCATCCTTATCTAGATCATATGCAACCGCAGCATACAGATCTAGCATGTAAATCAGAGCAGGTGCGTTGTTTCAAAAACTAGTAACGATGTATGCAATGAAAAGTCACAAGGTACCTGGCTCCCAGCTGACCTGACGCAGATCTACAGGTTGAACTTTCTCCCTATCCTCGCGACCATCCAACGGGACCTCCAGCGATGGACACAGAAATACATCTCCTGGTTTGGCCGCATTAATGCGGTCAAAATGAATGTCCTTCCTAGGCTGCTGTATCTCTTTGCCGCGCTGCCCTCCAGCATCCCCCAGACGTTTTTCAAATCAGTGTCCACAGCTATCCGCAGGTTTGTCTGGAACCAGGGACAGCCGCGCATTCGCAGGTCGATCCTGGAGAGACCGAAGATGGCTGGAGGGGTGGGGCTTCCTTTAGTGCTCACGTACTACAGGGCCACGCACCTGCACCGAATAGTGGACTGGCACGCGCGTCCCACCACCAAACGTTGGGTATCCATGGAAATACAACAGTCCCGGGGCACCATCCCATCCAGGCTCTGGCTCGGGGGCTCCACTTTCTCGGATCTCCAAACTAAGAACCCGATGATAGACGCCACCCTCAGGGTTTGGTGCGGACAGCGGTATGCCCATCAACTCACCACTTCCCCAAGCCCGCTTACACCCATTACTCACAACCCAGGTCTGGCGGGGGGCCTACAACCGTCCGCCCTACACAACTTCCGACAGACAGACTGGTTCTATATGCGCCAATGGAGTCCGGGGGGAACGCTCCTACCACTCGAGGCTCTGATGGTGGAACGACAACCTACTCAACTAGACAAATTCCACTACCACCAAGTTAGGACGTACTATGCCAAACAACAGGGGCGAACGCAACTCCAACGCCAACTCACGGAATTCGAACGACTGTGCACGGACAGACGGCATATAGACCACGGGGTTTCGCTCCTATACGCTATGATCCAGAGGTCAGGAGATAGCCTCCCTCTGGGTTTCACGAGCAAATGGGAGAGAGAGACCGGAGCCCAGCTAACTGAAGAAGAATGGAACAAAATATTCCTCCTCACCCATAAATGTTCAATCAGCTCGAAGTTTCAAGAAACCGGATACAAACTGTTAACACGATGGTACAGAACACCAGACTCTCTCAGACACATATACGGGTCGGACGCGGGCGAATGCTGGAGATGTGGCACCGAAAGGGGCACTAGCTTACATATCTGGTGGTCGTGCTCCCGTATCAAACCTTACTGGCAGATGATCAAGGCCAAGATCAAAGAGATCACGGGCGATGACGTTCCCCTACAGCCGCTACCAATGCTCCTGCACCACACACCTATTCCCATGCAGGCATACAAAAACTCCCTGACCATCCACTTGCTTAACGCCGCGAAAACGCTCATACCCCTACACTGGAAGGGCCCCTCGGTACCCACGTTCAGGCAATGGATAGATAGGGTGGAGAGTATCTACGACATGGAATCGTTGACTGCCTCCCTGCGAGAGCGCTCGGATAAGTGCGCCTTGACATGGTACCCATGGAGACTATACATCTCTAGAGGCGTAGCTTGAGTCCCCAGAGATCTGAGCCCCCGCACGGGTTAGATGACCCGATCCGAGGCTTGAGGGCCACACAGACCCCGCACCACCGCGGGGAGGATGGACCACGCAGCTTATACACCATGTCCCCCCCACCTCACAGTCCCTCCCTCCCCTACCTTCCCCCCCACCCCCCCTTTTTTATTTTACTTTTATTATATATTTTTTTTTTCTCTCTTTTCCTCTCTTATTCTGTCCTTCATTCTTTCTCTCCTGTATATTTCGGTACTCGTACCTAGTTCGAGATGCATAGGATAAACCGGCTTTCGCCAAACTACACATAGACAGCCACAACACTCAGCCGCGTACACACACACACACAACATACATCTACACCCACAATGACCGCCACAGACAGACTTAGCCCGGCAAAGCAGGCCTTCGCCCTTCCCGGCACACAAGCCGAGGGGCGGCGTACAAATACGCGATGACACAATGCCACCGGGTTGCTGGACATCTATACTTACCCACACCTAATTAAGGGAACTGACCCAAAACTCACTAAGAGGGCACGGGAGCCCAACACAACACCTACTATAGACAGACCCTAACAGATAACGGGTGAACACAAGGAGAATACTTTAGGGTACTAGGCAGTGACACAAGGATGGCCAACACCCAGCCATAACCGCACCAGATGGTCCGCTGACCCTAAAGGGGAAAGCCGCCCGGCCACAAAGGCCCATTCTTACTAATCCACAGGCCTATCAAATTCCCTTCCCCACGGGTGTTAACTAGCAATCAGACGGAACTCACTTTTCTTAAGCAAAGTCTACCTTTGAAAAATATTGTTACTCATGTATGTACTGTACTCTTGTATTGTTTTACACACCGTATGCTTACGGAATTTCTGATAAACGTTACCTCAATAAAAACAGATTGACACGAAAAGTCACAAGGTGGCAGCAAAATGCTTCTGTCAGTAGTGCATGTAGAATTGGAACTGTCACTAGACAATAGTTTTTTTTGTAAATTTTGTTAGTTTTTTTTCTAAAAAGAAGGCATCTTTGATGCAATTGTATGCAAATATACTTCTTTACTCATAACTTCCATTGAAACTGTGGCAAATTGCCTCATTTGCTGGACACGA
Source organism: Pelobates fuscus (assembly GCF_036172605.1). Taxonomy (NCBI): domain Eukaryota; kingdom Metazoa; phylum Chordata; class Amphibia; order Anura; family Pelobatidae; genus Pelobates; species Pelobates fuscus. Next base: position 73,167,183 of record NC_086326.1, on the reverse strand, counting down.
AAGATTTGCTAGTGTTGATTTGGATTCCCTGTTGATTTCAATGAGTACTTCTTGTATTTACTTAGAGAACACAGGCATCATAATCATTTAATATGAGGATCAAACCATGTAGTGGCTGATCTAAGATTATTTAATATGTCTGTTTTGATATTTTTTTTTGAGATTACTATGGTGTTTGCTAGCATATTTAATAAGATATCCTCTTAAAATGTTTCTGCTCAAAAATATAAGATAGGTGTGCTTAGGTATTCATATCTGTTATACACCTTGAAAATAAATGCACGTATACATTTACAACGGTATTGTTACTGTTCAAGAGATAATTGTTTAAGGAAACATTGTAAGTACTCAAACTGTTGACTTGCTTGATTTATTACCTGGGATTCACTGAGGGCTGCTCCCCATTTCCACTAGTAATGGTAGAGAGCCATAAAATCCTAAGCAGGAACTCCACTTTGCATGAGGCCATGCAAATCCATTCAATAGGTTCCCACTCACGCTAATGTCAGAAGAGGTGTAGAGGTCCCTCGACACTGGAATCAGGTTTGTGTTTAAATGGATATTTAAACCTTTTATTATCCAGGGTGCGCGGGTGGGAACTGCTAGTAATACCATAGTGTTAGTATTACACTACAGTGTTCCTTTAAGGCAGACTAGTATGTTGTCTTCTTGCTAACATGACATTCTTAATTTCCATCATAGGATAACATTGGAGAACTTGATGTTGACATTCAGGATGAACTTAAAGCCCAGAGACGAAAAGAAGAGGATGAAAAAGAGAGAGGTCGGAAGAAGGCAGTTCTCTTTGGATCAAGTGATATATATGATTCCATACTTGCTGTAGAAGAAAAAGTTGACTGTTGTTATCCGCTAGATTTCAAAGAAGCAAGAGAGGTTTTCCTAATTGGACAGAATTATGTCAATGAGGCAAAGGAATTTTTTCAGCTAGATGGTCATGTAACTGACCACATTGAGATAATCCGGGACCACAGCGCACTCTTTAAGGTTCTTGCTTTTTTTGAGGATGATTATGAAAGGCGCTGTAAAATGCACAAACGCAGAGTAGATATGTTAGAGCCTATGTGCAAAGAGTTGAATCCACAATACTATCTTCTAGTATGCAGACAGCTTCAGTTTGAGCTAGCTGACACTTATTATGAGATGATGGATTTGAAAGTAGCAATTGGCAACAAACTAGATGAGTTGGATTCTCACACAATTAAAAAGATCAATACTCTAGCACAGTCAGCAATTGATTACTATGAAATGTTTTTGGACTCCTTGAGAAGCCCAGATAAAAAGTTCCCGGAGAAGCTTGATGAGGACGTTCTCCGTCCTGCCTTGGTGGCCAAGTTTCACATTGCGCGTCTTTATGGAAAACTTATTTGTACAGATCAAAAGAAACAGCTGCAAAATATGCAGACCTCTTTGAATTACTACTTATTTATTGTAGAATACTGTGAAAGATATGAAGACGCCATCAAATCAGTTGAAACAGAGTTGGAACTTAGTAAGGAAATGGTGGCTTTACTCCCTACACGTATGGAGAGGTTAAGAGCCAGATTAACATCCTTCTAAATTCTAGGCATAAAATGTGCTTTTGTGTTTATTTTACTAATACATTTCATGCTATATTTATTATTATTTAGGATTCCCTCCATGAAACATGCACCTGCAAGTATTGATTTTGACAGTAAATGTGTTCTTGGACAACGAATAAACCCAATGACAGAGGTTGGGATTGTTTTGTTGTTTTTCTAGAGAGGAAGAAGATGCAGAACAATTCAGAATATTGAGAATTCTAACTGCTGACCTCCGTCAGAACATCCCTGAACATTTGAGCAAGCTGTGTGAAAGTACTAAAGGTATAAGGCAGTCAGATAGCTGTGTGCGTCATACATCGTCTCTTTGTGAGACCTGACCTCCCACAGGATACTCTGTAGACCTCAGTGTTGTTCTCTTGTGGATACATATTTTTGAATCTTTTTTTTTTTTTTTTTTAGTGTTGCAGTTTATTTAGGTGACTGGTTAACAAACCGATCTGGAATTGTCTCCCCAGTGTTATAAATCTCTGAATCATCTACTGGGAGAATCATTGTCAGCAAATTGAGATATTTCAATACAAATAATTCTTTTGAACTGTAGGAAACAAAGTTGTTAATTTAGACAAAATAAATTAATTTGATGGCAAATGGGGTGTAACAAGAAATATACATGTTTTCCAAGTCCCAGTAAACACAACTGTTTTATCCTGGCCATTTTCAATAATGTTCAAAATCTACATACTTTCCACTTAATGATACACCTTGTCCGAACAGTCAGGGTTATAAAATAAAAAGTGCATTTTACATTTTAGGCTTGTGTAGCAGAACGTGACGCATAGCTGAGAATTTTTAACATTTCAGATATCTTTGCCTTAAAGGTGAAATTAATTGTCAATGCGCCTTGACTTCTCACTTTGTGCAATTCACTGCATTTAGAATTTACCCATTAAACCCCTTAGAGGTGGGGGAGGGGGTGTAGTCATTTTTCTATAGGTCGTAGGGGTCCTGTATTTAGAGTCACATATGCACAAGCTTGTGCTTTGCCATATTTATGAAAGGCTAGACCTGTAAATAATGTAAATACTATTGTGTTGGTAATAGTCCTACCTCTCTACACTTTATTTGCTGTCTCAAACAATATATATGGTAACAGCATATAGGCACCATTTGGCCCATCTAATCAAACCATGTTGAAACTTTATTTTGCAAATTTATTTCATGTGAAAGCCTTATTCATTTCTTAAAGGACCACTATAGGCACCCAGACCACTTCAGCTCAATGAAGGGGTCTGGGTGCCAGGTCCATCTAGGGTTAACCCTGCCTGCTGTAAACCTAGCAGTTTCAGAGAAACTGCTATGTTTACACTAGGGTTAATCCAGCCTCTAGTGGCTGTCTCCTTGACAGCCGCTAGAGGCGCTTCCGCGCTTCTCTTAGTGATTTTCACAGTGAGATGACGCCAGCGTCCATAGGAAAGCATTGAGAAATGCTTTCCTATGGACTGACTGAATGCGCGCGCAGCTCTTACCGTGCATGCGCATTGAGTCGGTGACGTCAGAAGATGGAGGAGAGTCCCCAGCGCCGAGGGAGCCCGGCGCTGGAGAAAGGGAAGCCTTTAACCCCTTCCTCCCCCTAGAGCCTGGCGAGAGTGAGACACTGAGGGTGGGGGGGCACCCAAAGACCCTATAGTGTCAGGAAAACGAGTTTGTTTTCCTGGCACTATAGTGGTCCTTTAAGCATTCCTAAATTCCTGTGAAGTGTCAGTCTTTAATATGTCTAGCGGAAGCCTATTCTTCATTCAGTAATCTGATAGTAATAGGCTCAATGATTGACTCTTGAGACAGTCTTTCATATGCATTTACTCCAAGTTACTTGGGAAATATTTTATCTATTCCATTCTCTACACGTTGACTCAACGTGTGCCATTTATAATGTGGCTTATTGTGGGAGTAGTAACAAATGCCTTACTAAAATCTTAATCTCTAAGTAATGCTCTACCACGTTGTCTTAGTTTAGTGTCAAATAACACAATCAATTTGTGTTTGATGATCTACACTCCATAAAACAGGTTGCCTCTGATTTTACAGGTATTTCATCTTTAGGTAAGAAACAGTTCTTAATTTTTCGATTCTTTTTCAAATACCAAAATTTCTGGCACACTAGAAAGAGAATATGTTGGTGTTGTAGAAAGGCTAGTATTAATATATCTTGTTTATATTACCTTCCATGAGTGCGGTATAGAGTAACTTGAAGTTTTTAGTTACTGAAGGCTGCCTGTCACTGAGTTAATTTGCATTTTTAAGCATAAGCCATAAACTTTAAGTTACAATTGCATCAATGGCTTCAGGACTTACGCAATATCGGTCATGGTTCTGCATGTATGAAGATATCTCAACTTTTTGTTCAACATAAGATGTCCTGTATATTCTACAAAGACTATAATGAATGTTAGTAAAGTGAATTAATCTTGTTGTAGCTCTTCTATCCATATTTTAATAAAGATAATAAATGTTTCTTTTGACTTTTATTTAATTGTTCATGATTTCTTTCTTTTATTTTTATTTTTTTTATAATTCTTTATTTTTGCTGTGCGCATTATAACAAACGGGCCCATGGTGCCACAACAGCAGTCCAGGGCTAAACATAAATGTACATGTACAACGTGGCTAACAGAGGGTCTGCACATTTTTATTATATGAGTATGTGTAGTGTGACTATTGTTCTAAAAGGGTATGGGTGCCATAACAAAGCGTGTGTTGTGCGCCTGTGGTGTCTAGCATACCGATTGTAGGCTAAGTTCTGGCCGTGGTCGCAGATAGTGTGCCTTAAGTTAAGCCTATGTACCTCAGCTTGTGTTGCATATCTGCTGACAAGGTTACCTGCTTGTGCACATGTTTGAGACTCGTTGCGCGTTTGTTAGGTCTGAGGTGCGTTGAGTCTATTGTTGGAGCTAGGGGCCCAGCGCCTGGTTTAGGAGCTGCTTGCGCCGCTCAGCTGGAGGTTCAGTCAAGGTTAAGGGGGGGGCAGATGGTCTGACTACAGGAGTGAGTGTGCGCTGCCGTGTTGAGAATACAAACTAGGAGGTACCATAACGACGAGAACATGGTTTGACAACTAGGTGTAACTTAGGGTTATTGCGTGTCTTTAGACATAACATGACACTAATGAGAGTTCAGGTAGTACCCTCCGCAGGCCGGGCCGTAGGGGGCTGTCGTGGGACGAATGCGGTCACTTTCGCCAGGTCCCAGCGTTGCGTTGCAGTTTCTCCCCTTTGAGATCCATCTGAAGGCAGTGAGTCCGTCGTTAGTCCTAGCGTGTGCATTATGGCCATTGCTTCGGCCCCGGCGCAGTTGGCCATATTGGGCCTGCTGGCCTGATGTGCCTGTGTGAGGAGTGCGCCAATGTCCTGGCCAAGGTGAGG